>NC_084922.1:35536987-35840017 GCF_958298935.1 Phragmites australis | reverse complement strand
ACTAATGCCATCTCTCAGGAGTTTGGTGTACATGTGCATCAATTCCAGATAGTGAAGCACCATCCGGAAGACTACCTACTCATTTTCATCAACCATCAGATTCGCGACGACATCGTCAGAAGACACCAGCTCCTCTACTGAGGAAGAGACTTCCGATTTGCAGCGTGGAACAAATGAAGGCACACTAACTCTTCCAAATTTGATTTTCATGTCAAGCTGAGGATTGAAGGCCTCCCGGTGCATGCCTTCCTAGAAGAGTTTGCTGCACAAGTCATCGGCCGGAGATGTGCAGTGTACTACGTTGAAGAACACTCCAGGCGACGCGAGCGGACTAGGACCTACGACCTTTGGGCATGGTGCAGCAACCCAAGCCTCATTCTGAAGATTGTGTGGTTGACCATCACTGAACCTGACAGCCATTGACCTCCATCATGCTGTCGGTGGTCGACATCCACCACGACGAGCCCACTGGCCCGAAGAAGGGATAGACGTATCGTCTGTTCATACACCTTGAGGTCATCCAAGATCTCACTTTCCTCACTGACAACCAGAACAATGGAGGCGATCGAAGTAGACAATGGGAGCAAATCCTACCATGGAGCTATGGTGCTCCGAATGGTGGGGTGGAGCCCGATTTCATCCTCCCTCCAGAGGTTACAGAGCACCTGACGAGGCAAGAAGGTGGTGGGACGACGAGGGCAGGGATGACAAGGGACACTGCGGGTTGCGGCACCATCAGAGCTGGTCCCTATGGTCACGCTTGTACTGCCAATGTCATGATTCCAGAGACTACATCCATGGTTGGGAGACCCGCGGGTGTGATGACCACTAGCGGTATTGCAAGGAGATGCAGGCCTCGCCTTCCCCGACATATAGCCCCGCTCTCCACTGCAGGAGGGGTGACTGCCTGAGGTTGGTGTGTTTCACATCCCCTGCGGCCACCGTTATACCACGCATCCACCAGCCTTGGAGGAAACCGCACCGCTGTCAACAAGTCTTCGACCATGACACGCTGTAGCTGGTGAACCGTTAGAGTTTGCCTGCCAGGAGTGCAAACCGGTCCTTCAATGACCCAATGTTCCTTGAAACCTTTGCCACTACCATGCCTGCAGGTTCCCAGGTGGCTACACCACAGCTGGAGAGTCCCATGGCTCCTTCGTCAGAGTACACCCAACCACACGGGCAATGGACTGGATGCAGATGGTCCTCCGAAACGCGGATAGAGAGGACGTTCAGGAAGATTCCCTCAGCCAGGTGCCCATGAGTCAAGGCGAAAAACCCTTGACAAGTTCAGGAGGTCAAGCTAATAATGTTTGTGCAGATGATAGCACAGATGAGGTAACTCCAGTGCATGCTTTCATTTAGTCAGTCACACGTTGTTTAGAGCCACCTTTGATGCAAGAACTCCCATAGCTCAACTCTTTCCAACATAATTGCACACCCCAAAACGCCTCACATACCCCAAGAAGAAGCGCTAGGATCGCCAAGAAAGCAACACCAAGAAAAGATGTTTTGAAGAATGCGCAGGAATTGCCAGCTACCAAATTAGGGGAGCTCTCTGCCTAGCCTCCCTCAAAATATGATAGACTCGCTTCCTACATGCAGAGATTTGAGCAGTTGCTGACAAAGGCAGCCATTGAGGTGATCATCACCTTGGTGGACAAGGGATATGAATAGTGGAGGAAGAAGAAGGTGGCGAGAAGAATCGTGCTAGAACCACACTCCATCGTGGAACTAGTGCAACCATGAATCTTAGGATGATCCTGCCAGTGCCAGCAGCATCTTGCGCCGCTTCATTATTACCGGTGTTTTCTTCTTTGGTTATGCCGTCCTTTCGTTCCAGGGCCTTTAGGCTAGTCATAGATGCCATCTTGGGTCATCCCTATTGTTTGGCCTTTCTCTTCGGTGGCTTGTCAGCACCAGCAGGTTGAAAGGTGGTCCAGCCAAGATCTTAGTCCAGGTTGTGCGCAAGAGCCACATTGACATCTCTCATGCAACCTTTCTACCTAGCTCCTGACGCTTAGGGCCATGGCCTTTGTATTTGCCCGCGAGCAACGTACAAGCAGATCAGTTTCAGTTGTCTGGCACTTTGTTCATGTCACAACATAATGTTGTCATTTTATGTTGGAACGTAAGGGGCCTGAATGCACCAGCTAAATGAGCAAGTATCAGAGACATGGTAGCGTCGACCGGAGTGACCATTACCTATTTCCAAGAAACAAAGATACAGAGCTGGAACGATGTTCTTGTGCTGCAAACTCTTGGACCAAAATTTATCAAAAATTATGCGGCCTTGCTGTTGGATGGAACAAGCAGCGGTATTCTGTTAGCATGTGATGAGAACTTCTTGACAATCTCGGATTGTCACACAACAGTGCACTCCTTATCGTCTACTGACACCATGCAAGCTGACAACAAAGCTTGGCCCCTAACCATCGTCTATGGACCACAGGGTGATGACCAGAAAATCCAGTTCCTAAATGAGATCACCACCCTTCAGCCTCTAATGAAATCTGAATGGTTGATCAATGGTGATTTTAACCTTATCTATCAAGCTGGAGATAAGAATAACAACAAACTAAACTTATGAATGATGAGACAATTTAATAGAACAGTTGACGATACGAAGCTAACCAAACTCAAGCTCCATGGGCGCAAATACACTTGGAGTAACGGTTAGGCAACATCCAACTATGAAAGAATAGATCGTTTCTTCTGCACATCCGAATGGGACTACTCTTCCCAATAGCGCATCCGAATGGGACTACTCTTCTGCAACATCCAACTACTCTTCCCAACAGCGCATCTCTCAGCATTATCTTCTAGCCATTCTGACCACAATACCGCTTTTACTCGATGGGGAAGCACTTGCACACATGTATTCTGGTTTCAGAATGGAGTCCTTTTGGGTGAAGGTATCAAGTTTTCAAGAAAAGGTACAAGAGGCATGGCACCAGCCGGTACTAGTTTCTGATGAGATCCTCAAAATTCAAGTGAAACTAAATAGGACAGTAAAAGCCCTCAAGCTTTGGAAAAAAACAAAATATTGGAGATCTAGGACTACGTCTACAAGTTGCACGAGAGGTAATACATAGCCTCGACATCGCTCAGGAAACAAGAATACTATCGGATGATGAAAGATGCCTCCATAAATGGCTTCAACAGAAGATAATCGGCCTTGCTGCCCTTGAAAAATCTCGCGCAAGACAACATTCAAGGATGACACACATTAGATTGTCAGACGCCAACACAAGGCTTTTTCACATCAAGGCAAATGCCAAAAGGAGAAAGAAATATATCCCGACCATAAGCTCTGACGAAAGCACTACTACATCACACCAGGCAAAGGAATCATTCTTGTACAGACATTTTCTCGACCACCTAGGCACAAACAAAAAGAAGGAACTTGCCATAAACTAGGAAGCTCTACACTATCCACTTCATGACCTGTCTGTTCTGGAAGCTCCATTTGAGGAAGAGGAGATACATGCTACAATCAAAGAATTGCACAATGCGAAGGCCCCTGGCCCGGATGGGTTAATAGGTATGTTTTTCAAGCATTGCTAGGAAATAGTCAAAGAGGACCTGACTCAAGTTTTAAACACCTTCCACCATTTGGGATCTGAAAAACTTCATTTGATCAACGAGGTGCATATCATATTACTCCCAAAAAAGGAAGGAGCTCAATTTGTGATCGACTACAGGCCTATAAGCTTGATTAGTAGCATCTCCAAAATCATCACCAAGATGCTAGCGAACAGGTTAACACCTCATCTGCAGGAGCTAGTCCCAAAAAATCAGAGTGCTTTCATAAAGAGGCATTGCATACAAGACAACTTCCTATACATCCAGAATGTCATAAAAGGGTTACACAAGGCAAGACATCAAGCTCTTTTCGTCAAACTTGACACTTCTAAAGCATTTGACTCAGTTAATTGGTCTTTCTTGATTGAAGTCCTTCAGACACTAGGCTTTGGCTAGGGATGGAGGGATTGGGTTTCAGCGATTTTGGAGACATCCACCACAAGGTTCATTCTAAATGGGACCTCAGGTCCTGCATTCTGGCATGCCAAAGGCTTGAGGCAAGGTGACCCTCTATCGCTGATGCTTTTTATCCTACCAATTGAACCTCTACAAAGACTCATCGCCGAGGCAGCAACAATCAACATTCTCAAACCAATTCTACCAAGGGTAGCTAACCTTTGTTGTTCCTTATATATAGATGACGTTGTGATCCTGACAAATCCAGATAGAGAAGAGCTTGGTGCCCTCTGGCTGATTTTGGATGCATCTGGCAAATGCTCCGGTCTAGTAACGAATCTAGTGAAAACAGAAATTTACCCAGTCCGTTGTGACAACATCAATATGGATGAAATCCTAGTTGGCTTCCCCGGGAAAATTGGGGTTTTCCATTGTAAATACTTGGGATATTGAAAGTGCATCTAGCCCTTATGTATGGTTTGGTAATTAATGACAATACCTATAGACTAAGAATGTTGTTGAGTTTGTTAGTAAGTTGTTCCATAGGTGATACATGGAGGAGATATATGCATCAAGATGAATGAGCTCTTAGTGATGCTCATAAGAAGAAAGAAAAGCTCATATAAGATTGACGATAAGCATGAATGCTAAGTTACTTGTGTAGATCAAGTAACTAAATATATGCTATTGTCAATAGAGTTTTATAGACTAAACCATGTGCTTTATGTTTAAGAGTGAATTGGGGTTAAAATACATAAGACGACATAAGTTGAATTGAAATCCAATATGCCAAGACTAAAGAACAAGATTGGGCTGCATATATGATAAAGTGAATTTATTGAAAATGTCGGATACAAAATGGTTTTCTATGGCAAGATGATAAATGGCAAGCAAGACTCGGCTGCGATGGACCATCCGGTGGTGAAGGGCAAGCAAATGGCTTGGCACCGAAGGACCAAGACGGTGGTAAAGAGCGAGTGAAGAGTTTGTGCCAATACTGTGTGAGGCCATGGGAAGCTATAGATGATTCACGTCAGTCACATGAAGAATCAAGAAGAGATAGGGTGAATACAATATAGAAGTTGGCAACCCTCAATGTTTGAAAGAAAGAAGATGTACTTGAAGGTATTCAAAGGCTCAAAATTATTCAAATGAGTTTTACATTTGAATTCGAGTACAGATATACCGCACTATTAAGAGGGATACAACGTAGAGCTATTTGTCGTGTCTCAGTCCTCAAGAGTTTGTAATCAACTCAAAGTGAGAGTTTGCTTTAGGAATCCGGTGCGGAAAGTGCGAAAGTATCCAAAATTGGGTTTTGGAGTATTACTAGTTATCAAATGTGTTTAGGATCATGAATTCAGTTGAGATGTGTATCCCTCTAAATAAGCTTTCCGTAGAGTCCAAAATCATTAAAATCGGACTTCGGGATCAAAAGTTATCGTCATTTTTAGAGAGCGAGTTGTGCTGAACTCGGATGTTCTGAGCTGACCTAGATACTTTGGGTTGGCCAGAGTCTCCGAGTTTAGCTCTGAGCTAGGTGGTCTGTTGGGGCCTAAGTGTTTTATCCGGATGTTCCGGGTTGACCTGGATACTCCGGGTTACCGGAGTCTTCGGACTTTGCTCCGAGCAGGGGTGCTTGGTTAAGGCCTAAATGTTTTACTCGGAGGTTTCAGGTTGAACCTAGAGTATCTGCCTTAGCCCAAAAAAAACCTATAACAGCTAGTTTTTGAGAGAAGGGTATAAATACCCCTCACCCCCACCCTTGTTTGCTGCTGCTTGGGTACGAAAGAAAAATATTCTAGAGCCAAAATAACTTTGCCCCACTTCATTTTAGTGTGAGATTTGAGAAAAAAAAGTGAGTTTGGTTAAGAGATTAGAAGATTGAGTGCAAGTGAGATAAACTCCCATCTTGAGCACTGAGTTCATCAGCAAGAAATTCATGAAACTTTGTTATTCATGGGGATTCAATCCCCTATGGGGCTAGACGTCACCGGCGAACACCCAAGGTTGTGGTATGCTGCAGGATATTTGTGAAGACTTCCATTTTGTCTCTAGAATGGAAGAAATCAAGAGTGAAAATCTAAGCTCAAGTGTGACCGAGTTTGTAGAGGAAAAGGGTTGAGAGAAACCCAGATCAAGTGTGACCGAGCCCCTCAACGGAGACGTAGGAACCTCTAGAGGAGGTGTCCAACTTCGAAAAACAAATCTTGTGTCTCATCTCTTGTATCTTTGTTCTTGAGTTCTTGCTTAATATTTATGCATATTGCTCGATCTACTTGCTCATGTGAAATTGATTGTAGGTTCTTTGTGAATATATTTGGAATCATCATTTGAAACACACGACTTCATTCGATTTGAGCTTGAACTTCTTAGGCACCCTTTAATTTCAGTTTCGAGTTCATTCTCTGTTGAACCCGGAAGTTCCGAATTTAACCCAGAAGGTCTGGATTCTGTATAATTAGATCTGAACACAGAGGTTACATATTGAACCCAGAACCTCCGGTGAACAATGTTTTCAGGATTTTCAACTAGAGTTTTCTTACATATCTTTTGCTAGTTTTGAATAATCTTTGTCACCCTAGGATTATAACTTTTACACTTACTTAGGATGATTGTCCACTAGTTGAGCCTAGCATATTTAGGATGTTCACTTGTGAAAAATCCATTAGTTTATTTTCCGCTACAAGTTTAGACCAATGTTAAAATAGGCCATTTTTTTTGTAAAAACACCTATTTACCCCCCCCCCCCCCCCCCTCCACTTCTAGGCGACATCGTTGTCCTTTCAGGACTCCCCTTTCACACAAGAAGGCTAAGGAAAATTGATGTTCGGCCCCTGATAGGCAAGGTTGGTAGCAAGTTACCAAGGTGGCAAGGAAGGCATTTCTCCATTGCAGGATGAGAGACTCTAGTCAAATCCGTTCTCTCCTCGCAGACAACCTACCACCTAACAGTGCTTCCATTACAAAATTGGTTCCAAAAGAAGATTGTCTCATACAACGTAGTTTCTTTTGGAAGGGGGACAAGCCTAACAAGGTTTGTGTCGGACATTGTTTAGTTAATTGGTCGATGATAACCAAGTCAAAAGATAAGGGAGGTCTCGAAGTCGTTGATCTACAGAGATTAGCAAGAGCTTTGCGTCTCCATTGGCTTTGGCTGCAGTGCAAGACGATGACTGCCCGTGGAAAGGGCTCTCTATATCGTGTGACCAGACAAACATAGCTCTTTTTAATGCTTCCATAATAGTAACAGTGGGGAATGGAGACAAAGCGGATTTTTTGAACTCCAGTTGGGTTAACAGGCAAGCACCAAAGAACATAGCCCCTCTAATCTTTGCCAATTCGTGACGAAAGATTTTCTGGGTCAACCAAGGTCTCCACTCACTCGCTGTCATATCTCCAGGACATCATCTCACAAGAGGAATTGCTACAATTAACAGATCTTTGGGAAATCATCAACCAGATCACTCTCCCTCACGGAGAACTGGATAAAATCATATGGAGATGGACTGCAAAGGGGCAATACACGGTGAGCAGTGCATACAAGGCACAATTCCATGGAACAATATATAAACAAAATATGAGGATAGTCTGGAAAGCCAAAGTACAACCAAGATGCAAAATCTTTGCTTGGATCCTCCTGCAACCAAAGATCCTAACTGCGGATAATTTAGTAAAAAGAGGATGGCCTCATGACCAAACATGTCGCATTTGTGACTAGGAAAATGAAACTTCAGACACATCTTTGTAAAGACTATATGTTCACAAAAGAGGTGTGTTTCATCTCCTTGCTAGCTGGAAATTCATAATTTGCCGAGGATGGACCAGTTTCAGACAATTCAAGGATGGAGGCGCTCGGCTGCAACAAAAATTGATAAAAATCTTTGATGGCAATTCAACGGCCTCATCATCTTTTGGTGGAATATATGAAAAAAGTGAAACAAAAGGACCTTCCAAAATACACGCGCCTCGGCCATAGACGTGGCCCACAAGATCAAAGAGGATGCCTTTCAATACCTGCTAGCTGTAGTATATAATCTTAGAAGTTGTTTATCCTTTTGGATCTCTGTTTCTCAGCTGTTATGACCATAGCTGAGCTCAAGAGCTCTAGCGGGTCTCTGCTCTGTTATCCGGCACTTTTGCTTTCTTTTTTTTTTAGTCTAATAAAATCAGCAGATCTCCTCCCGCCTTTTTTATATAAAAAAAAAAGAGAGAGGAGCCCATATGTTACCGAGAAAAATTTAGATGGCCTCAAAAGCTATATATATAATCTGAGTTAGACAACCAGATCAATCCAAACCACTAAACCCCTGAGACGGCCTTTGCTAGCTTCATTGTGAAATTAGATAGCTGCTCAGACCTTTGGGCACTTTGCTTGTTGCATTTAATCTCAAGACTATACTTTCGTGAGAATATACCAAAGCCATCTAGTAATGGGTCGGAACGGCAGGGCCTTAATTTCTTTAGGCTCAGTTTTGCCTCACCCAGATTCTATCTGGCCATTGAAGCTGGGAAGATACATTTCCTATGCACTTTCTGGATTACATTCTAGGACTGCAGATTTGACAGGATATCTGGTACGGCATAATCTCCCATAGAGTCTTAACAAAAGTGAACATATTTGTATGAGTATTACATCGAAATCAGCATAATTACGGTATAAATCAATAGAAAAATATATCTTAGCTGTTTGCATTACCTTCACTTTACTACTGTTGTTGAATCATTGAATATGATAAGGATGAGAATGTTTTCTTGTCGGTAAGGCAAGCTTCTTGATCATATCTGAACTTATCAAGTTGTTGCAGCTTCCTTCATCAATAATGACTCAAACACGATAATCCTTAACTATGAGGAACATCTGAAATAAATTATGGTATTGTAGCTGTTTCGCTTGCTACATTTGAGTGCTTAACACTCGCTGCATAATAAGGGTCCGATAATCCTCTGTGGCAGTGATATCGAATATTTTCTCATGGTCGATATCCGTCTCACGACCATCCTCATCACCTACATGGTTAGCTGCAAGAGCTTATTCATCCTCAACATCATTAGCACTTACATATCCACCGTCTTTTGTTACAATGTATACTCGCTGACTTGGACAATTCTTCATAACGTGGTCCATTCCTTTGCATGGTGGCATACAATCTCGGTCGATCGACCTGTAGAAGCAACCAAAGAAAAGTTCTTGGCTGGACCCTGCACACTTACGAATTTGCTTACCTCGGGAGCGTACGACAGTATCGAAGGTACCACTGAACGCGCCCTAAATAATAGTGGGTCTCCGAAATGGGCACTAAAGTTAGTGGATTTGTGATAGTTTGCCCTAAATATTTGTGGTCTGTGAAATTTACTCTATAACCTAACTCTTAAAAAAATTTCAATTCAAATAATTACTTGAATAATAGAAAAAAGAAAATTTTCATTATACAGTACAATAAAATTTATCCTTTTCTCATTATATATATATATATATATATATATATTCATTTGAATTTTTTAAGAGCTAGTCCTGGTATTCTATACACCAGCACATTTGTTTTGAATTTTTTTTATCTATTGTAACAGTATTTTGAATTTAAGAGCAACGGTATGCAATATTTTTTTATTATTAAACTTGTTGCTCTTACAACAGATGACATGTCTTGTCGTCCCACTCAACGGACAACATGAGCTGTAGATATGTGATTTTTTCAAAACAGACACCTATTTATTATTTTTGCAACTTTTTTATTTAAGAAATAAGAAAATAAAAAATTGGGTACAAAGTTGGGCTGGGCCTTAGGAATGCTAGGCTGCAGATCTGTTGGGCCTGGCCCAGTTCTGGGGTTTGGAAGGGAACATGTGGTGATGTCGTCCTAAAGTCTCTCTGCACTTTGAACCGTGCTGCGGTGGAACTGAGGGATATTTGAAGTGATTTTCATCCGACACGGCGTTCATATTTCTGTTGCTCTTTGTACATACTCCACTCTATGACTAGTAGTTTTTGTTTCTTTTTTTTATGAAACGTACCGACTGTACTTGCTCACACTCGACAGTAAGATTAAATTTGTCTTGAATTTCAATGTGAGATCCTTCATAGTGCACATCTCTCTGTTCAATGATTTGCAACACTCAAATGATATTTTGCCGTGGCACGAGTTCCACTTTCACCAGAAAGTGCTCTGCAGTGGTGCTATAACTTCAGAACAGAACATTGGCAACTATTAAGGCATTGTTTATTTTTCTATTTTGATTATGGATACTAGTTCTAAAAGCAAAACGCAAAAATAAATTATCACAATATAAAAGTTGATTCTCACCATCAATAAGTCAAGTTGTACTTATAAAATCCTACAATTCATAATTTGATAGGAATAAGTTTCTACAGATTCTACATAATAAATTAAATTCTCATAATCTAAAGCTAAAATAAACAACCCTAAATCTCATGCACACAAAATATAATCTTATAATCCAAAAAGTTCACCATTTTCTAGAAGCATTGCTGAACCGAGTTTTGTTTTGAGCTCGCCATGATACTGTCGACGACGAGCTGCCACCAAGGTGCCAATCACCTTCGACGGTCCAAACCAGACACTGACCGTAACAAACGTTCACCCCGATGGCACACTGCATCGCCCATCCTCATTTCTGTCGCCCGACGCTCGGCTTGTACCCACCTGACAAATTAAAGAAGCTGGTAGTGACACGCAGACAAGAGGCTAACGCTTTATATGCGCACAAGCTGCATGGCTACAAAATTCATAGGCGAGGCGACTAGGCCGGTGCGTGCACAAGCATGGCGCATCAGCACAATGGCCGGCACGGCGGTCACCGCAACCTGGAGACGGTGATCGACATGTCGCAGCAGCCGGAGAAGCCGGGCGGGGGGCGGTTCGGCTTCACGGGCGGGCTGGAGTTCACCAGCCTCACGTACACGGTCGTCAAGAAGCAGCGCGGCGCGGGCGGGGAGTGGGAGAAGAAGGACGTGGACCTGCTGCACGAGATCACCGGGTACGCGCCCAAGGGGTGCGTCACGGCCGTGATGGGACCCAGCGGCGCCGGCAAGTCCACGTTCCTGGACGCGCTGGCGGGGCGCATCGCCAGCCTCGACGGCCGCGTGGCGCTCGACGGCGTCGAGATGAGCCCCAGCCTCATCAAGCGCTCCTCGGCCTACGTCATGCAGGACGACCGCCTCTTCCCGATGCTCACCGTGTACGAGACGCTCATGTTCGCCGCCGACTTCCGCCTCGGCTCCGCCGTGTCCGCCTCTGACAAGAAGCTCCGCGTCGAGAACCTCATCGAGCAGCTCGGCCTCACCGTAAGTTATTAACCATGCATGCACGCTTCGAGTAATGGACCACGCTGCTTCTGCTTCAAAACAGAACATTAAGACATCAATGGTACGGTGCAGTCATCAAGAAACACGTACATCGGGGACGAGGGCACGAGGGGTGTCTCCGGCGGCGAGCGCCGACGTGTCTCGATCGGCGTGGACATCATCCACGGGCCGGCGCTGCTGTTCCTGGACGAGCCGACGTCGGGACTGGACTCGACGAGCGCGCACAGCGTTATCGAGAAGGTGCACGACATCGCGTGCGCGGGGAGCACCGTGGTACTCACCATCCACCAGCCATCGTCGCGGATCCTGCTGCTGCTGGACCACCTTATCATCCTGGCGCGCGGGCAGCTCATGTACAGTGGCGGGCCAAAGGAGGTGACTGCGCACCTCGGTCGCATGGGGCGCAAGGTGCCCAAGGGGGAGAACTCCATCGAGCACCTCCTCGACGTCATCCAGGAGTACGACCAGTCGGAGTTCGGCGTCAAGGCGCTCGCCGAGTTCTGCCTCACCGGCCTGAAGCCGCCCAAGCTCACAGGCGCCAACAACGCGGCTGATGGGTTCTCCACCGTGTCCAACATCCCTCCAACGCCGATCACGGGCCCCGGCGGCGAGGATTTCGATCACAGTCTCAGGAGCCAGCACTCCAAGTCTCCATGGAGCGGCGTGCAGCTCACGCCGCCCAGGCGCCCCAAGCACAAGGACCAGCACGGGAGGTCGCACAACCCGCCAAGCTTGTCGCCAGGGTTCCACAACCACCACAGGTACGCGCCGGAGATCGTGATGGGAACGCCGACGCCGCTGAGCAGCGCATACACGGTGAACGAGGACGACTACCTGACGCCGACGCATCGCGTGGCCGCGAACGCGACGGGGGCCCCCGGCGTGGGTATCAACGCGCTCGGGCACCGCGGCAAGTTCGCCAACTCTTACGTGGGGGAGGTGTGGGTGCTGATGCGGCGCAACTTCACCAACATCTGGCGCACACCGGAGCTGTTCCTGTCGCGGCTGATGGTGCTGACGGTGATGGGGTTCCTGATGGCCACCATGTTCACAAAGCCCAAGGACAACACGCAAGGCATCACCAACCGCATCAGCTTCTTCATCTTCACCGTCTGCGTCTTCTTCTTCTCCTCCAACGACGCCGTGCCGGCCTTCATCCAGGAGCGCTTCATCTTCATCAGGGAGACCTCGCACAACGCGTATCGCGCCTCCGCCTACGTCGTCGCGGGGCTCATCACCTACCTCCCATTCCTCCTGCTCCAGTCTGCCACCTACGCTGCCATCGTCTGGTTCGCGCTCAAGCTCCACGGCCAGTTCCTCTACTTCCTCGTCATGCTCTACGCGTCCCTCCTCTCCACCAACTCCTTCGTCGTCTTCATCAGCTCCGTCGTGCCAAACTTCATCCTTGGGTACGTACACATATATATATTTCACAGCTGCATGCATCTTAGAATGCAGAGGCTGAGATAATCTTTTTCCTTTATCTAGAAAATGAACACCTATATATTTCGATTTTGGTCCAAAAAATTTAGCAGTTTTGATTCTAAATTAAAATTTCAGCATCTTGTTCATATTAGCCGTGGCTCAATCCATATAGTAAGCCTGCCTGCTTGAGTACGGCCCATCAGGCTCAGCTGAACGAGTTTTATGGGCTGTGCCAGATTAGCATTTTACATAGCCCATCCACATCCCAAAGAAACGGCCCAGCTATACTTGGTCAACAGCCACAGCATGCTCTAGTCGTTTGATGCATCATGTGTGACGACGAGTCGCTGTGATTGATGCAGGTACGCGGCGGTGATCGCGTTCACGGCGCTCTTCTTCCTCTTCTGCGGCTACTTCCTCAACAGCCACAGCATCCCAATGGGGTGGAAGTGGATGAACACCGTCTCCACGATGAAGTACCCGTACGAGGGCCTGCTGATGAACGAGTTCCGCGGGGACCATGTCTTCTCCGCGAGCCTCAGGCTCACCGGCGACGACATCCTCCGGCAGCTGGCCATCAGCACCGTGGAGGACCGCAAGTGGTGGATGGTGCTGTACCTCCTCGGCTGGGCCGTCTTCTATCGCGTCCTCTTCTACCTCGTACTCCGCTTCGCCTCCAAGAACAAGAGGAAGTGATGAAGCTCAATTACTATATTGGTTCGACAGCTCACTCGGAAGTAATTATTCGTTTACGATGAGAGGAGAAGTCGTGTTCTCATGAAGCGACAAAGCGACGGATTGATTGATTATGCCAAGATTTGTTCTAAAAAAACACTGTAATTTTCAAAGAGATGTTAATTACCCCTGATAGCAACTTTTTTTTTTGTGCTAATCGCAAAAAAAAAAAAAAAGGCGGCCTCTTTGTACTGCCGGGAGAACCTGCAAATGTAGTGACTCTAAACAGCACGTGATCATTCTGATTGAGAAATGGTTGAGTAGGCAGGACAGTACTGACTACCGATCGAGGAAGAAGACTGGAAGCCGCACCTCGTTTCGTGACAGCGAGTGGGTGCTTGCATCTGACTGCGTTTTCGGCCGGCCTGACCTAGCAACGACTCAGAGTCTCAAACTTGGCTCGATCAGCATGGAGAAAACTTCGGCGGCCGCTGGCGGCTCCAACCGTCCGCGCTGTTTCCGCCAACCAGCCGCAGCAGCCATGGACGGAATCAATCGCCTCGTGCTGGAAGCACATGGTCGCCCACTTTCCTCGACCTCAGATTTTCGGCTAAATCATTATCCATTGGATAAGCACAGGTGCTTATATGAATTCTGATCATCATGTTATTTCTGCGAAAATTGTGGTGTCATAGCTTTGAAAAATGAGAAAAGAAAGATGCTCACCACACGAATCTGATCGTGACATGTTAGCAGCATAATGCTTGAAATGAATTTCTTCTGGAAAAAATAGTGGCCCTTTTCTGCCTCAAACCGGCGCGCACCGGGGTGATAAGATTATGAACAACGAATAATCGAGCAGCCAATTAGGAAATTGGACAAAGTCCTCTGCTCCTTCACCAGCTCTTCTTTTTCCTCTTTTTTTCTTTGAAAGCTACCATCAACAGCAATATTATTATTCATTATCCTAATGTCTGAGAGGGAGAAAAAGAAGTCACCACGTTCACTCTCAAGCTCACAAAATTCACAGTTCATTTGAAAAGAAAAATGATCTAGATCACTCATTGTTACGAACATCTAACGGTCTAGATTAAACAAAGAGTCCATATCAAATACGATGATATTAATAAGTAGCTAAATTCATAATTGAAAATTATAGAAAATTAGTAGTTTGATTTTTATATGGTTTGAGAAGAAAAATATCTAAATAAAGAGTCCAAATAAAATAAAAATTAATAATAAAAAGAGACTAATTTTTAATCAAATTTCATTGTGATAAAATATTACAGCGAGGTTAGCCATGCTATTAATGCGGATCATATCAAATATAGTTTTTTTTAAAAAATCAAATACCTTAATAAAGAGTACATGTAAAATATAATTAATCAACAGCTAAAATTCATAATAAAAATAATAAATTTTTTTAAAATTCTTACTAAGATAATAGATTAAGAAATACCGTGTAGATTAAAACCATCGCATCAAGCATGCAGCAGGCAAGTCACAACACGCAAGCAAGACAAACTTTTCTAATTTTAGTTGTGCTGTCTATACCTGATGTATGATTTTGGCAGTTGAGCAAAACAAATGTGAATTGAACCAATGCATGACTACGATTCGGTACAAGTTTAGAGCATAAATATTTTTCTCTACCTCTAATATAATTTTTATCTCTTCGTCTAATTTATGTGTTTTGTAACTAAATAACACTAATCCCATAAAAAAGTTAAAGAGACTATTTTTTAATAAAAGTTATCGTGACAAAAATACTATGACGAGATTAATTAAGCTATTAGCATGGATCACATTACTGATTATTATTACCAGCGATATGATTAGCACATCTGGGTAGTGGTTCGCCGGCCTACCTTGTCTCTGGGTCTGGTCAGTGGCGGATCGAAAAAAATTAAAAGGATGTATCTGTTCTAACAGACTAACATGATATATCAAATATCATAAACACTATATCACAAGTCCAATAAAAATAAGCTTCAAATTAAACAAAATGCAATATAAATTGTTCAAACAAAAGTATCAATTAGTTTTACATGAATATAAATTTAAATTATATAAAAATACTACTTTAATGTCACACGACAGATGACCTATATTTTAAAATCGCTTGATTTTGGTTTCTTTCGAAGAAAAAATTGGAACAAACAGTATAGCATTTAGTAATGATCTTAAACCGTCAAGAATTCAAAATTAACCTCTGAAAAGCTTAAATTCAGACTAGATCCACACTCAGTAGAAGGTCCTCTCAAGGTCCCAACTTTGAGCTGAAAAAACGCCATAACAGATCAATTTCCACCAAAATGATCCAAATTTACTAACCAAACTGCCTCTGAACCGCATTTATCCTACAGACATAAACGCCATCCAAAGCAAAGCTCTAAAATTTTTAACAGTAGCAGATTTTGCAGTAACAGAACATCCTCCCACCTCACAGATTTAAAACTCCTCCACTACCGATGCATGCCCGCCCAACCCAAACGTGGAGGGAGCGCACGCGAGCGAGAGGGCAATGCAACACATCTTGTGCTTGATCTCGTGGACGGTGCTCTCACCGTCCTCGACGTCGGGCACCAAATCCGGCAGCACACGCCCGGGGCCTGGGTCCCAGCGCACGACGCGACGATGGCGTAGGTTGGCGACGCAGGCGGCTGCGAGCGCCGTGAACGCGGTGGCGTGGCGACCCCAGCCGCCGTGAACAGGACCTCGGATTGGAGCCTGGAGGCACCGAGGCGATCAGGGACGCCTGTTGTCACGTCGGGCACGAGCGAGCTAGGCATCGGAGAGTTGAACTTGGCCAGATCCTAGGATCCAAGGGGTGCTCTAATTTTTCCGGGTGGGCCTCGGCCACCCGATGACCCCTGGATCGGTCCTGCCAGCTGGACAGCTGATAAATAGTTTAGCAGCATCAGATGTGTACTCCAAATACTATTATCACAATGCTGATAGCATTTTTCAAGCTTGCAACGGTTGCAGAAAGATCAAGCTCCATTAAAAATCGGCGGCAAAACGATAACTCTTACGCCCTTCTCGTTGGACCTGGGGCCCAAAATGCACACGTCTGCTGATTTTTGTCCCCATCGCAGCCTCACTCCCTCGGACAAATTTGCATCGACCACCTCGGCACCGCTCGTGTTGTTTCAGTGACCCCACTTTGGAAAAAAAAATTATGTGCAGCCGTCCTATTTATATGAACGTTATTTTTTTTAATGTAGATCTTAAAATAGTGAACGTGATCTACTCAATGTTAATCATATCTATCAAATAATGAGCCTACAAAATAATATTTTATTTAACAAGATTAAATTATTTAGACAGTTTTATAGAATAAGACATCTGCAGCACTGTTGCATATGATCCCCTCCCCGGCCGCCCGCTTCTCTATTTAGCTTGGCAATCCGGGGCCCAAATTAGAAAGCGGTCAAGCTAGGCAGCCTACAGAAGGAAGCGAAACCTGTCGTGCTTGCCTCGAGGAAGGAGATGGGTGTGAGCGTTCGACCTCCCGTGGTGAAGCTTCGGCGGCATCAGGAAGGGTGCGAGGCCGACGGCGACGTCGCGTCGTTCGCGGTGATGTACCTCTACGGCGACGTGCTCGAGTCGGTGGTGGAGCGCCTCCCGGCCGCCGATCTCGCCGCTGCAGCGCGGGTCTCGCGGGAGTGGCTCCGCGCGGTGCGCGCCGCGCTGCGCCGGCGCCCGCGGCGACTGCCCTGGCTCGTCGTGCACCTTCAGGGCCGCGGGCGCCGGTCCGCCGCGGCGTACGACCCGCATTCAGGCGCGTGGCTCACCGTGCCGGCCCCGCGCCACGCCACGCCGTCGCACGTCCGCCTCGTCCGCGGGGCACGCGGGGACCGCGTCTGCGCGCTCTCCCTCTCGGGCCTCAACGTCGCGGGCGACCCGCTCGGGACGGCCGCGTACGTCGCCCTCAAGGCCCCCGGCGTGTGGCGCGTCGACCCGGTGTTCGCCGCGGTGGGTGACCGCATCGTCGCGCTCGGCGGCGCGTGCCAGCTGGCGCTGGCCGACGGCGAGGACGCCTCGGCGGTGGAGGTCCACGAGGGCGGCGGCTGGGCGGCCTGCGAGCCGATGCCGGACGCGCTCCGCGAGTCCGCCGCGGCGACGTGGCTCTCGGCGGCCGCCACGGACAAGCGGGTCTACCTCGTGGAGAGGACCACCGGGTGGGCGAGCTGGTTCGACCCGGCGAACCGGCGGTGGGGCCCCACCCGTCTCCTAGGGCCGGACGCCGCCGTCTCCGCCTGGGGCGTCGCGCCTGGCCGCGCCGGTGACGACGAGCGGCTCGTCCTGTTCGGCGCGAAGCGGGTAGTCAAGGAGGCAGAGTGCAGAGTCGTCATCCAGGCATGGGAAGTGGATGGCGACACTCTGGAGCCGATCCCCTCCTTGTCGAACGACGCAATGCCGAGCGAGATGTCAGAGAGGCTGTTCCCTCGCGACGACGAAGAGGAGGAGGACGAGGAGTACTTTGACGGCACGCCGCTGTCGATCGGGGTGTGCGGCAACTCCACTGGCGGTTACGTGTACAATGCGGCCGAGCCAGCGAACGGCGCGGTGCTATACGAGCTGCGGGAGGGGGAGAAGGCCAAAGGGAGCGGCACCGCCGCCGTGGCGCGGTGGGATTGGGTGCCGTGCGCGCCCGCTGTGCGGGCCGAGCCGCTGGGCCGCGCCATCCTCGCGTGCTCGCCGGTGGGGCTGGACGAGCTGGCGCGGGATGTTGGACCGCGGGACCCACGGGCATGTATTACCGCACACTGAATCTATTAATGATACCAACCGCTCCGATATTGCAACTTGCAAGCAAAAGTTCTGGAACGAAAATATATCCTACGATTTGATTTGTGAAGTGTTGCTTTACTCAAAGCTGCAGCATTTGCCCATCTTCTTTTTGACTTCTCGATGCTAATCACTCCTTTGTGAGTCATGACAAGTGTTGTATGTTTTGTTTCTGAATATGCGTTTAGATTTAGGTGAAGTGGTGAACAGAACAGAAGCAGTAAAAAGGTAGCTGGTCTCTACTGTATTTTTGAGGAAAGTAAAAAAGAAAATCAGTGCCATACTCTGTCTGATGAAATCTTACACTGGATCTCAAAATATAGAGAAGCTTAGAGGATTGTTAAGAAAATAGGATGCTATACTTGCAGGTAGAAGAACTAGTATGATTGGCGCGTCTACACGGCGTCTATTTTTATTTTGCTGTATAAAGCATGACAAAAAAAACTAAAAAAATTAGGTTAACAAATTTTGTACATTTTAATATTTATTTATGAAATTATTAATGTCAAACACATTCAATTAATTATAGAGACAACAATAATACTTTTATGCATGCACATAGTTTTAACATGTAGATGAAAGTAATACTAACCTACAAAAAATTGTATAATATTTTTTTGAGTTTTAGATATTTTATTTGCATTTTAGATTTTTTTCAGCCGATTTATTAATGTAGCTAATATTCATTTTGATATTTTTCTAGAATTTTTCAAAAACAAATTACATATGCATGTATACATATATGTATATATACATATGTATATATGTATACCTGTGTGTGTGTATATATACCTACCTATAGTATTGATTCGAGAAGAAGGGAAAAGAGACTCAAGTGAGATCTGAGTCCTCCAAAAATCCTTTGGTACTTCATGACTTTTCTGATTTTATATGCAGTTACAATAAAAATCACCGTTGCATTCTGAAAAAGATCTTGTCAATGTCGGGAAAAAAACTATCTTTCGTGATCTTAGATGTACCTGTGTACTACTTGTATGACTCAGCTGCTGGCTCCACTCCGGAACTAAATCGGTCCAACACTTCAAAGCTCCGTCAGCCGCCTGCCGTGGAATCCTAATATGAGTCCATCAAGGCGGTGGGTATGCCTCGTAAAGTAGTACGTACCGAGATTGCAACATCAAGATCAAGGCGGTGTCTGCCAATCGCCAATGCGGCAATGTCAATGACAAATAAAGGAACGACGCAGAAAGTGATGATGGCCTGCTCGATCTAGTTGAAGAACTTTATTTGGCATTGACATTTTGGGGCTGGTAGTGTCAATTCGTCTTAGTCTTTGGGATCCTCTATTCTCTCAGGGCTTATGGTAGTTTAATCTCTCTCCCTGCCGTTTCTTTCAGTATCTGTCTGATCTGGATGTAAGACTCAAACTATTTCATTATCAAAAATAATGGAAACATTGAACCAATGGTCGGCCCATTACGAACGGGAAACTGCCGGTGCCATCGCTGGAGAAGGATGATGTATATTGTGTTTGTGGAAAAAGAGGATGTATATCATGCCCTATGTTGATGTCCAAATGCTAAAGCTTTGTGGAATGATATGTGAGAAGTATGGTCCTCACCACCGGCTGAAAAACTTCAAATTAAAGGTACACAGTGGTTGCTATATCTCTTGAATAATATTTTAGATACTTATCGTATGTTGTTGCTTATGCTCTGTCGGTGGAGGCTTCTTGGGAAGTTATGTGCAATCTTTGTTAATAATCAAGCAGGATCCACATCGAGACATGACTAAGGGTAAGCAGGTTGTTGTCTACTCTTTGGAAGAGATACGATGTCAACAGCAAGACACAGCTTCGAGGTCTTCGGTGTTGAATCGTTGGTCTCATCCCCTTCCCGGTTGGCATAAACTGAATATTGATGGGTCCTTTGCCGCACAGGATGGGGGCGAGTATTGGTATGGTTCTACGAGATAGCCATGGCTGGGAGGTTGTCACCGTGTGTAGGCCACTGGTACGATGCACTGATGCCTTGGAAGCAGAACTAACGGCCTAAAAGGATGGAATCGAGTTAGCACGATAGCACACAAACACACCGATAATCGTGGAGTTTGATAGCACCACGGTGATCCACCTAAATGAAGCGTGAGAGGAGGACATATCGGTTCTTACCCACCTAGGGTGCATTACGTTAGAGAACAAGGTTGGATGAGATATGTATATCCCTATTTTTTGGATGGGTGCATCAATTTTCTATTTGGTTGGATAAATGAGATAAGTTAATTTTCTGTTTGAATGGATAGATGGGATGGGCTGTAGATTGTGCACATTCATATTTATATGCATTCCACAAGCCTTTGGATGCATTTGTGCATGTTTGAGTTTGTTTGAATTCAAATTGAATTAAAAGTAGAATATCACATGAAATGATAAAAAATAAATATAAATAGAGCATTGTAAATGAACTCATTTTTTCACCAAATAACATAGGGCTATAAATACTTTTAGAAATTATTATTCTGCAGGAGAAGAATATTAGTGAATTTTTTAAGATTTTTTTGGAATTTCTTTGAGGTCTTAAAAATTGCTAGAATTTTTGGGAGTAGCCCTCATTGAAGATTTTTTATTTTGAAATGTACATGGGATATCGAAATGAATCCTTTGAAAATAGACTTATCATGAATTATAGAACCTAAAAAAATATTTCGTTATTTTTGGACCACGACAACCCCACTATCAAATAGAGAAAAAGGAAGAAAAAAATTTAAAAGCAGTTAGGTACTATTTATCCGACCCACTAGTCATCCGCTCTAGGGCTAAGTCAAGGATGTGGACCGAAGTTGAACACCCTCGTTCAATTTTTTTTTAGATCGGATGATCCCGAATCTGACGAAATATTCTCTAAGTGGATGACTCCATCTAATCTGAGTTCTCCAACTACCTGGACGGTCTCATCAGGCTATTTTTTTTATTAGATCATCTGAATCTAAGCGAATATTCTCTAAGATGGATGACTCTATCCAATCTGAGTCATTCAACTAAACACCATTCAGACTTATACATCAAATCAAATACACTCATAGCGAAGGAGGCTTCTGCTCACTAGTGAAAGGATTTTGGAATTTATGAAAGTTAATCTATGCCAGAACAAAGTTAGCCATGAGTTAGTGAATCATATCCGAATGCATGGTACATCTATGATTTGGATAAGGTAGAATAATAATATTGTAACTTATCTGGGTGATGATTAATATATTCCCTTTCAAAAAAAATGGAAATGGGTTTTCCGTTGTCCGAAAAAGTATATCGATGACTCCGCGGTCAACGTGACCAGTAACTGGCATTTCGGCACCTCGAAACCACGACGACAGTGCATGAATACTCTTTTTCAGTAAAAAAAGAAAGAAAGTAGAGTACCTGGTCACTACCAGAAATCACGAACCAGAGTGCTCCTTGCACAGCAGTTGCACGTCTGCACCCCATAAGGAGCAAGTTGCCGATAGTACTTCTCTCAGGAAACAAAAAAGATAAGCTTCCTCCCAGTCTCGGGCAAGTTGCCGGCACAAATTCATAAGTTAATGCCAATTGGGGACGCTGCCCGTCGGAAATCCTAGCGACTAATCCTTAGAGAGACCATTTCCCCAAAGAGGAGATGGGCAGCCTCCCTATAAGAGGCAGGGCAAGCTCAAAGTTCCAGCCATCTTCAGTGTGCCGTTCTTTCGACTTATTGTTGTAGCTAGGAGTAGGATTCACACCGGTCTCTTTTTCTCTTGTATGTGGCAACGAGGTTGGGGCTTCTTGCTGATATTTCTGATCGTTTTCATGGTTTTTTTAATTTTGATGTGATGTTTGAAGCTTCATTTCCTCTCCTTGTGAGTTGTGACTGTCGTTTTCGTGAAATATCGTGTCTGTATACTGGTGCAAAAACTTCCAATCCGGCTGTGAAGCAATCGCACGTCACTCGACTGTGGAGGCTTGGAGTTCATCTGCCTCCAATCCTCTCTGTGAAGCAAGCGCACATCACTTGTTTGTTTTCATTCCTTCATTTTTTATAATTTTTTTCTCCTCTTGTTTCTGATAACAGAAGCTTTTTCTGCACTGTAAATTTCGAAGTTGTTTTCTGGTCGTATAATATGTGATGGGATATGTTTTCTTGTTGAGACAAAAGGCCCTTGGATCTGCATGTTTGTGCTGGAGTATATGCATGACATGTTAGAAGAACCTAGGTCTGAAGTTTCCTTTATTTTGTCAATGCCGCTTTCTTGCGAGATGGTAATTTATATCAAGCACAAAAATCTTATATTCACCAAAACAAACACAGTTAAGTGATGCATGATGAATTGATGAGATTTTGATGTCGAAAGCGGTTGCATTGAGATACCGGGAAGGATATAGTTCGTAAGGTTGCAAGGGAAACTCTGATTTGCTTCGAACTGTTGGCCAGCACAAAGTCAATCAGCATACTGATACCACGCCATGTTTTGAAATTGCTTATTGCGTCAAATACAACTAAAAGAATGCTTGTGCCCTGAATCGATCAGTTCTAAATGTCCTATTCATGAATCATTGAACAGGCACAGCAATAGCAAATACTCTGAAAACTATATTCGCAGAAGATGCCTTTTCAATCAACGTTGCCACAGCGCAAAACCTCCAAGAAGCTTGCTCTAAATAAACTAAAGAAGTTTTTACGCTTTCACTAGCCAAACGCAGAAAAAATATCTCAAAAAAGGTGATTCACGATGCACCTATTTCAGTGTTGCAAAACTGAATCCAGTAGCTTACATGACCGGTAGGTCCTCCAAAGGGAGAAGAGACGAATGACCAACAGAAAAAGGAAGACAGAACTTTGATTACCTAGCATTAACAGGGACTGACTAAATGACAATGACATAGTGGGTTGTCACCAGTCTGTGAACAAGAATATTCCTTCTATTTTTACATTTGTTTTGCAAGGGTTTCGTGGAGCATTAAAAAAAACCAAATCTACACATATCTTCAGACAAAATTGATTGTCCAGCTTGTGAAACTCGGAATTTGATCCACATGAAGAGCATGTAAACACGGTATGAATCAGCATTCTACATCGTGTACAGCTCAGCTCTCTTATTCGCATTTTATTCGTTTCCAGCGTCATTCCTACCAATTGAACAAATTCTCTGCACTTACTCAGCAGAAGCGCACATGAAATGTAATCCCTAAAGCAATGCTAAGCTTTGCAAACATGTCAACTGGCTCCATGTAGTCCAATTTACAGTAGGGACGCTATGCCCATGTTTCAAAGTCCTACCAAAGCTGCTGCAACTCAGGGATCTGGAATGTCTGAAGAGGGAAGAAACCTCATCAGGAAGCTTGAGAGTGACCATACACAAATAACACCAAGAATTTGAAGAACAGTCAGTAATGCTCCTAAGGAGTTCATGATAGCCAAAGTTTGATTTGTCGTCTCTGTTCCTCTAACAGAAAATGTGAGTGCTGTCACCAGCTGAGCAGCCCTGTTCAGTTGGTGAAGCCTGTATACCTGGAAGGATGGGGAGGAAAACGAACATGCTGAGTACTAATTGAAGCATTTCACTAGAGGCAAGGATGACTATTATGCAAGAATTAAGTGCTTATCCTTCCATAAGGAAACACCAACATGCAATTGTTTCATTGGTCAAAATGAACATGCGCAGAGAAGGGGAAATCAGCAATGGCACACATGAATAAGCAATAATGAGTATAGACAACCTGACCCTAGCTTCTACATAAGTATGCACACAGTCTTAGTTTTTGTCATGCAGGAAAATGCAGCTAATCATGGTGGGCAACTAAAGAGCATCATTTAGACAGTCACACTAAGAACATGCTCATTGCTAAACTATGCTTGTAAACATAGCATGCATGCACCTACGCTTTAGATGAGGGAAACAAGATGTTAACGACAAAGATCTACAAGTACTGACAGCTACCAGGAATCCAGAAAATGTCATTCTGAATTTCTCTTTTGTGTTTTTAACCCTCTATCAGAACAGAAACTTTTACATCAACAAAACAATATATTGGCTTATCATCATATTGTTTCTCATAAATACCAATTTTTTTGGACTTTGTGACTCCAGCATATTTGGTACCTAATTTGTATAAATAAAAATATCAGAAATTTATCTACTAGACAAGTCTACTGTATTATATTTCTTAACTTCCATATTTTCCTCACTTAATTGCTGCTCTTAGATTCTTCAAAAGCTGCCCCAAAATTACCTGATATACTGATACTCCCAAGTCCCAAATCCCAAACATCAGATATGACTGATCAGATCATAGACTCAAGAGATTGAATATAAGACCTATACATTCCACCCATCCACACTCAACTATAAGTCTATAACCAGAAAGCACAACTAATTAAACACTTGTTCTCTCAAAAAGACAAATTAAACATCCACTTCAGGATGCAATAATACCAAGATAAATTTAAGAACAAAATTACCTTGAAAATAATAGGAATAACTGGCCAAGAAGGTGATTTTCGATGCCGTGCATACTGCTCGAATGCGAACTGTACAACAAGTCCTACCAAATAAGGGGCAAGAGTCGCTGATGCTGCAGGACCAGTCCAAGGCCAGACCATGCCCATTGTCAAAAGAGGTATTATCAAGCTCAGAACCATTGTTGTTACTGAAGAAATACGGAAAAATCTGGATTTTGACCAAATGTAACTCTTTGGTGCTACTTGCTGCAAAGGTCTCCAGACTTTATCAATCAAGAAGACAAAAATTGCAACTCCTCCATAAAACAAAGCCTCGGTAAAGAATAGTATAAGAAAATCTGCAAACAAGGACAAAATCCATCAGGCAGTGCATGTGTCTGACTATGAATGGGGATATTGCTGATCTTTTTGAATAAATACATAAGCTAGCACATTAATTATGTGAGATATGCCAAGATGGATCATTTAGGCAACATATTGTAATGCTGTGAGTTGTATCGGGGGGCAGCAAGACATGGCGCAACACAGAACCAACTTCCTTTTGAACTATAACTACTTATATATATGCCTTCTGGCAGGAATAAATGCTACAAATAGAGACAGATATATGATAGGGTAATCAGCATAATTATTTTTCATCCATTATTACAACATGGAACTAGGAGATGCACAGATCTAAGTTCACTACCGTAAGGCTGTAATTAACGAAAACATGAGATATATAATCATCTATCAAGGGAAAACCACAATCATGAACTATCAAAGAGAGCATACCTGTCAACAGGGAATCCTCAAACACAGCTGAGAGTACTTTGCGCAAGTACAGCGATGGAAGAACCAAGAACGACACAAGGATAGTTGGACCAACAAACCAAACTAATCTAGATGCTTCCTTGCCAGGATGTGGCACACTCTCCACAGTTGTCCTTTGATAGTTGCTGCCCTGAAACGAGATGAATCCTGGTTTTCCAGCACCCTTGTCAGTGAAGTAAGAAGAGCTGTCAGATGCAGGGGCATCTTCAGTTCTACTTTCTGTCCCTTCTAAAACCGGCATGTCTGAGGTAGGTGAAACAATTGGCTCCTGCTTGTCCATAGCAGCGAAGGATATAATTCGCTTGATATGAAACCGTCCATCATGGTTGCCAGTGCTGCTAAAAACTTGGCCTGTTAGCGTGTAGTGAAAAAATTAGCACAAAGTGTTATTCAGATTCAATAAAGAGCTTATGGAAGAAAAGCAAATGAACCATGGGAAGAAATTACCTATTACAGTACCTACATGATGCATCCTAAATCCACTGACTCTCTGAATTGGAAATGGCCTCGCAAACTGAGAGATATAAGCTGTGTCAGTACATTTGTCAATTCGCAAAAACCAGACAATAAAAGATCTCTTCATGTTCATATGCAAAACTACTGAAATATACAGAGTATGGACTAGGTACCAGTGATTGTGCTCATGTTAAGCGAATTTTGAATTTGTGTCTCCAAATGTTCGTGACAAATTCATTTCTTTCGGTTGGGGCATATGTATATAGGGGGATTCTACGAGCATGCGCCTAAACGAGTACTCAAAACCCTACCTAATCCCCAGCGAAGAAACAACCAAATAAGCAACAATCACATGAAAATTTCTAGGTGTACGAGGAGGAGATGGGATTGCCTTGGCATAGGAGTAAGCGAAGGAGCTGAAGCGGCAGCGAGGAGAGGCGGAGAAGGCGCGCGCGGACGGGGAGGCGGCCCCTGGCCGGAGCCGGAGGGCGGGGCTTGCCACGGCGGCCATCGGCGTCCGCCGCCCGCTGTGTTATCTGCAGTGGCGGGGGAGGACGGTGGTGGGGACGGGCACCGCAGGCGCAGGGGAGTGCGGCCGCTTGGCCCGGTCCGGTTGGTCTGGTGGTGCCGTGGTGGCGGTCGCCTCGCCTGCCGCGCACGCGCCGTGGTCCGGGGCCCGCTTGTCATTCTGGTTTGGACGCAAGCCGTCGTTGGGCTGTGATTGCACGCGCATAGGATTTTCTGGGCTGCACGCTGGGCAGGCCTGTTGCCGAGGCTTAGAAGTAGGTGGGCTCACGGAGAAAAGAGTATCAGCTCGCGGTTTCCAACGGAGTTTTTTATTTTTATATTTTAAAAATAAAAATTGTAAAACTTCGACGTCCGATTGAAAAATTGTAAAAGTATGCTACTGTCACCAGTTAGAAGGGAGACAGGTGGAGTTTTTTATTTTTATATGTTGAAAATAAAAAATTTGTGAAACAAGACGTCCGATTGAAAAAATTGTAAAAGTAGGCTATTGTCACCGAATTACAATGGGCAATAGATTTCAAAAGAAAAAGATGTTACTTTTTTGACATGTTAAAAAGTAAAAAACCATCATGTTCTATTTCTCTTTAAATTCAAAATAATATTAAAATAGCCATAAAAAATATGTTGTGGAGGATGCTATAATTTATCTCTCAAAAAATTTCAACTCAAACAATAACTTTTACAATGAGAAAAAAAGAAAAATTTTATTGTACACAATTTGTCAAACTATGTACAAATTATTTTTTTCTGATTTTTTTAGAGTTATCATAGTATCCTCTACAAAATATTTTTTTGAATTTTTCATTACTATGTCGATAGTGTTTTGAATTTGAAGAGTAATAGAATGCAATGTTTTTTTTATTTTTTAACCTCGTTAGAAGGATGATATATTTATTTTTTTAAACCTATCACCTGTTGAAAGGGTGATAAGTGCATGTCGCCTTTTCAATGGGAGACAATATCCTATTTTTGTAATCTTTTCAAACTAACGCCTAATTTTGCAATTTTTTATTTTTGAAATATATAAAAAATCGTTTCCGACGTGTTGTAGACTAGCAGTAGTTTTAGGCCGCGTCATGCTCGCTGTTGTCTTCGGAGCCATCATCTCCTAGCTCTGTGAAGCTTATCGGGCTGCGCTGTGGAGGCCATGCTTAGAGATTCCAATGGCCCCGTTACCCGCTACCCGGCGGGTAATTACTCTATTAGGAGCCAAGTATGGGGCATTTTTCTTACCCACAGGTTGTTAACGGTCAAAACCATCACACATTGGGTGAAGCAGGTTCGAGTTTGCTTTCCTGGTACTCGTACCCGTTTACCCATACGTCCCCAACCTCTGTGCAGATCCGGCCCATATGTGGTAGCCCAACTAGTCCAAGCAGCAAGACGGGACAACTTGTCTAATGAAACCCTAGCCAATACTAGCCCAAGCGACGGTGCCAAACTCGACGATGAGTACGGGGACACTATGCTGCCACAGAGCACATCGGAGGCTGAGGTGGACCCGTCGTCCGCGCTGTCGTAGCCCCCCTCGTCGTCTCTATCGTGGTGCCCCATGAGGAGTCAAGGTCATGCAAGACCAATGCCTTGTCGGTGGCGATGATGCACCTTATCCACTCATGGTTGCATATGACGGCGTGCTCACGGTCGATGGCGGAGGAGTAGATAAAGAGCGGGTCAAGGAGACAGTGGACACATCAGCGCCACCTTGGCAACATCGACTAACTTCAAGGCACCCATCACTGCGTCCATGCATACCCTTAGCCACCTCGTTGCCAGTCTGCCACTGTAGGATAACAGGGGATCCTCCCCGCCCTCCGTCGCCTACTCGTCCTCCCTCGGCGACAGTTGGCTCCACTGCTAGTCTCCACCCCTGTGCCACCGAATCCCCATTGGAACCCACCGAATGACTGCCTTACCCTCTGGATCCACACCGACCGACTGTCCAAGTGCGGCTGCCTTACCCTCCCGACCTCCACCACCCCACCCAACTCCAGTGGTCGCCGCAGTCGCCAACCACTAGCCCGCCATAGGCTACAGACGAGTACGGGTGTGGGTAAGCCATTGGGTACCCGTTACCCACACGGGTATGGGAAAATATTGTACTTGTGTACGAGCATGGGTATTGTACTAGGCATGTTTTTTGACATGGGTACGGGGTGGCACTATCCCATGAGTCCAGACCCATTGCCAACCCTAGCCGCGATGCGTCTCTACCAGCGCGTTGGAGTGGCCTAGTGGGTTGTGGGGGTTAGGCGCCTTGTGGCAAACCATGGAAAGTTTCAGGTCTTGGTAACACAAAGATTTGAGATTTTCACCAATGAAGCAACTAAAATGGCGCAAGTGCTCCAAAGATTATAGCACCGCCATCAAAGTGGAGGCATTTTATAGGAATAAAATCACTCACGTATCTGAACCATGGAGGAGTACTAGTTCATAGCTGTAAACAAAGTATCTTCTTTTATAACAAGGGGAATTTTTTAAACAAGTAAATGGGTGCAAACGTGCAAATATTGAATGATGTCCATCTAATCACCATCTGAAGACTGCGGTTGACCCCACCATCCTACCAGTGGAGGGGTTGATTTGTAGAAAACCCCTCGTGCAGCCACGAAATATCACGAAATAACCCTTTCACTAGTGGGATGGTGGGATCAACCGCAGCCTTCAAATGAGGATCGAACGGACGGTATTCACTGTTTACACGTTTACGCCCATTTATTTGTTTGCACCAAAGATTTTCCCTTATAACAAACCAATCCAACCATGAAACATGAGTTGCCGAGAAAAAGTAAAAGGTGCATTTTAAAGAAAAAGTAAAAGTGGATTTTCACTCTCCCAAAGTATCACATTGTATGCTTAACTAATCCACGTGTACATACATGTATGCTAAGAGAGGTAAGTGTGATATGGTGTCCATAGTAGCAAAACTGGGTTATGTGGTGGCTACTCGATATTAAAATCTAGGAGGCTATCTATCAAGGTATAGTAAAACGATAATGCAATACTTGTATAGGGTAGGGATCACTTGACCGACATCAATCGAGTGTAGGTTGTAAATAAGAGGACACACGATGTAGACAAGTTCAGCCTCCTGGACAATAATAGTCTTACGTCCTATATGTTGCCTTAAGCCTTATATTAACTCAAATAGATGATTACAATGTTGCCTTGAGCCTTGTATTAACTTTTCTGTGAGCTTTTGGGAAAGGTCCCAAGAGAACCAAGCCCTGCGTAGCAAAAGGCCAAGACAAAGGGATTGCTAATTTGTAGTGCTTGAGCCGGTAGATGAATTTGTTGGTCATGAAACTAGCACTAGACACACTTATTTATCAATTCGCTCGCATCATGGAGGGTTGTGGGCAAGTAAAACCCTTGCTAAAGGTTTCTAACTAGAGTTTATAAGGAAGCATGAGCTCCGCATATTCCTCCATGGATTTTATCGAGTAAATTTTTACCTTGCTACTGAGTGATGCACTTCATCAAGACTCTGATAGCACCTCGACAAAACAAGGTACCTTCCACTAGGGAGCTTTGTGGGCAATTCTTTTTAAGTCGGCACAATCCTTAAGAATAACTCAATCCTAAAGATAAGTCCGGATGTCGTCCATCCATGAATCTTCATATTCAAGTAATGCTATTGCATCTAAGGAGTTAGGCATTTCCTCTTGCACCTTCCCGTTGTATGAGTCAGTGGCTACTTCATCTTTTGTGGCTTTTCGAGACACAAATGACTTTGAGAGTTTTCCAAGAAAATCCTGGAAGTCAGAGGAGATCGGGAAGAAACTAGTCTTGCTAACATATCGTCCTAGGTATTGTCTTTTCTCGGGACAAATTGTATCTCCAATTCGATGAAGAATCGCTCCAATTTTCTTACCACTATAAGGTATGCGGCCATGGTCATATCAGAGCACTTGTACTCCTTCTTGACTTGATTCGCAACAAGCTATGAATTTCCTTTTACGAGTAGTTGTTGAATTCTAATGATACAACAATCCTTCGTATTCTGCCACATTATTTGTCGTGACAAAATTTATTTGAAGGGCATACTGCAAAGTTTCCTTTGCCGACAAAATTTATAGAATACCAACCCCTGAGGCTTGTAGTGTAAGCGAAGCATCAAGATACATGGTCTAGAATTCTCTGACCTCTAACTCCTGCTCACTTTCTGGCTTTGGGGCTACCCACTCGACTAGGAAGTCGATTAGTGCATGGGATTTAATGGTTGTTTGGCGTATGAAGTGGATTTCAAACTCTCCAAATTCTACTACCCACTTTGCAATTCTCCTAATTGCATCATGATTACATAGTACATCTCCCAAAGCGAAGGTAGAATGAACAATATTCTTGTGTGCTTTAAATTAATTCTACTACAACTACCATATACTTTAAATTAAATTCTACATCTACGAAAATATTGTTAAACCTATAATTTATTTCTACACTCATTAATTATTTCTACCAGTATCTACAATTACCAAATATCTAATTGTAACAAAAAACAATACTAAAAAAATACATAATTTTTTTACCTTATTTCTTCTTGCCCTCCTCCTCCTCCCCTCCTCCCCTCCTCCCCTCCTCCTCCCTCATTTTTTCTCTCCTTTCTCCTTCCTCCTCTCTTTCTTCTTCCTTGCTTTTTTCTCTCGCTCTCGTGAACCGAGCGCTCGCCCGAACTCACAAATGGCACCAAGGGGAGGAGGGGCCACTTGGCCGGGATAGGGCCGACAATTTTTGTGCCCACAAGATGTGAAAACATGCCACATGTTCGGTTATCGCTGCCCTAGGCCACGACTACTGATATGTCGGTAGTTTTCGAGTGCCCATCCTGCGACAATACTTTTTCGAGCCCTTAGGCCGCTACAATCCCTTTTTCGTGCCACCATGCCATGAAATCTTGCTTACTATGCACACGTGGGAATTTCACATGTGTTTTTGTTTTTCCAAAGAGTGGAAATCAATTTTTCGCGTCCCCAAGACACGAAAATCCCTTTCTCGTGGGATCAGGCCACAAATAGGTATTATTTTGTAATTTTTGTAATTTGCATATTATTTTTGAATTTTACATATAACATAATAATATTAAAAAATCGTTGCAACATTGTGTGGACAACAACTAGGTAGTGTTCAGATTTTGGATGTACATAGAACATAGCCCAGGTCAGGGTTAACAAAATCATTTAAGATCCGAAATTGCTACTGGCGATTTTCCAAAATTCGAGAAAACCGTGAAAACCGCTCAAAATTCAGTGATAATTCGATCAAATTCACTCGATCAAATTTGTAAATCGGAGGCAAAAACTGACTGAATCAACGATAGGGTAATTGCTCGATTTGAACCAAAAACTGCTCAAATTCCATCAAAAACTGATCGTATTTCCCACATTTTATTTGTGATTGAAAACCGCTCGAATCGATAAAAAAACATTCGGTTTCATCGAAAACCGCTTAAGTTCAAGGAACACTAAAAAATAACTCAATATCGTAAAGTCGATAACTAATTCATATGAGCTTCAAATCAAGTGAACCAAATTTTGTTGGTTTCCTTGTTAACATGATATACATGATAAAACTATTTATACTCATAAAACAATGTATACTTTCTGTGAGAAAATGTATTCTCTAAACCTAGTTAAATGTATATTTAATTCTTTGCTAATATAAAAATCATGAAACCAATTTTGTTAGTCTTATTACATGATCCTATGTATTTTAAAAATGCATAAACCCATGAAATAGTTATTGTAACATGCATGATAGTGTAAATGTGTTGCAACTCGATTAATTCATAACTAACCCATCACATCTCCAAAATTAGTGAAAGCAATTTATTAGTTTAATTATACTATGCTTTATGTAGGAAAAATAATTTTAGACATGAAAAAGTTAAATACATTGTTGTTTCTTAAGATGTTCACTTTATGCTTGTGAACTTTGTAAAAATTATGGAGAAATTAATAAAACTCTAAATGAAGTGAAACCAATTTTAAAGATTCTCTTAAGATACACCCTACATAAAAAAGTATGTGTTTGCATGTTAAGATTTTTCTTAATGTGATGGGCCAAATCATCATGTTCATTGGCCAATTTTAGCATTTTTCTTTTTTTCAAACTTCCTCTCGATGAAATATGATGCAAACAACATTATTTTTGAAAAAAAATTACAGAAAAAAATTGTCTCTAATATTTTTAGAATTTTCTGTGATTGTTTTTGAATTTTTTGAATTCAAATTCGAAAACTGGTCGATTTCTAAATGCGGTGCGAACCGAATTAACTGATATTCACGAATACCGAGTGGTTTTCAACGATTTTTCAAACCCTAGTCCGGGTACATGGCAACCAGACAAAACTGTTAAAACCTGACAACCCTGGAATATATATGACAGAAAAATTGATGTTGCATTTGTGCATACGCAAGATGATACCTTGTAGAGCCTTTTTACGGTCCCTAGGAGGTCTCATGATATACCACCAAATTATACCTTTAGAGGTACTAGAATTTGGTAGCTCCCAAGTTATAATTCTTGGTACCTCCTAAGGATAGTAAAAACACTATATCTTGCATACTTAATAACCATGACCTCTTAGTTCTCAAAGGGCATAATGACTGTCACCAACCTCAACGAAGAGTTGCACTTAAGAATTTATTTTTGGAACAAATTTCAATTGGATGAGTTGATGCTTTTAAATTGGAAAAACAAAAACTTTCCCCTTTGATTCTAGCTTGTTTACTCACAACATGGACACATGAGAGCATATCAAAACCCATGAGCTGCTCTGCTTACAAAATTTCGCTGTTTTTACTGGTGGACATTATGTTAGGATAATGAACAATCATATTGCATTCTCAACTCGGGCACATAATTTTATTAGGTATGACATCATATTGAAAATATCTAATCTTCGCTGTCCAATGACAAACAAGGTTAGCTTAAATGTACACATCTCCTACGAAATTTGTTATGAAAACGTTGACTTGAGTTTGTTTGTAATAACAAAAGAGTACAAATACATCAGAGATCCCGTGAATTAGGCCCTGAGAAGAACGAGTTATTGGTTAACTAAAGGAGAGTACCACACAACCCACTCAAGTGAAGATGCAATACTCTCGAAATCTATAAGGCATGTTAGCTATTGCCTTAATGTGTTCTGTTAGCTTTAATTAGCAAAGATGTTAACCTACAGGGCATTCTTGAAAGAACACACCTATATGAGTCTGATTGTTGGTTGCAGTATATGAGACTTGGGTGATCTCTAATAAACTCAGGAAGAGACCATGGAGTATGACTTATATCCTCCACCCGTGGGGTAGCCTACTAGCAGCCAAGTATCAGTTATGACTTTAAGTGAAACTCGTTTGCACAAGAATTGCAATTCAAGGTTTAGTCTATTGTACAAGTTGTAAATGAGTGTAGCTTGATGTTCTAGGTGGATGTTCAAATTAATAGTCTTCACTGAAACACTGGTATATCAAACAGTATTGAGAAAAAAGGCAAATCTTTGTGGGACTTTGAGATTTGGTGCGGTATTGTTAGAATATATGGGCTTAGCCCATTATATTTGTATAATTCCAAATAAATCTCAAAGGCTCAACTATGTAAGGGATGTGTGCTTCTTTAGTCCCACCTTGCTAGTTAAGGTGGATGGAGATCAACTTAAAAGGATTTCTCTCCTCCACCTATTTAGCATGTGTGGATGAGAGGACTAGAAGAACATACGTGCGCTCATTCACCTCACCGGGCCAGGTCGTGGCGGGGGTAGAGGGCACGAGCACGTGGCACCTGCGTGAATGGTCCACCGGAATCTGATCTAGTTGCTTGCACAAGTCTGGCTTCCTTTTGCGGTTTATTCCTTTTTTCTGCGTGGGCAAATGGATAAATATAGAAATCATGTTAGTCAAGACTACGATTATGGCGTTGTAACTGTCTCCAATCGTGGTGCATTTCAACCGTGTGACTCTCCCTTTATATATCTACCATCCGTCGCACAAAATATAGGCGCAAGTTGCATACACGTAATTAGGGTTTTGTCAGTTTCTCTCTGCTACGCTGTCACACATTGTCTACTCCATCCCGCTGCGCTGGTGTGCACCAACGAACGGGAGAGCAAGTCTCTGGAACCCGTCGCCCTTGGGATCCTGCACCGGGAGAGGGTGAATAAGGTTTTTGGGAAGCGCTCATCACGACTGCTCATGATCTGCTTTCTCTACATCATCGCGATCTACTTCGACTACTTCATCTTTATCATGCCTACTCTATCAGTATCATGGTGGCCTCTGCATCGACTACTTCATCTTCGTCATCGTCTACTGCATCATGCATCGACATCACGGGGGTGTCTGCATCTCACGTCACCATCGGGTACATACGTAAATCCTACTCGAGTACCTAGTCGAGTACATCTGCTGGTCGAGTATCTAGTCGAATATCTTGTCGAGGACATGCTCTAGTCGAGGCTTGTTGGGACTTATCGAATCCTACTCGAGGCTTATCGAATTCAGTCGGAACTAGTCGGAACATAGTCGATATTGATTTTTGCATCTATTCTTGTTCATGCTATATTAGAAATTAAATTAAATCTGAAAATACTATTATTTCCAACACTACCATGTTTTGCCTTTTGAATGTGATCCATAATTGACGCTAAACTATATGCCAACTTGATCCTGCCAAAATATCAAACTCTGTGTAGGCTGAATCCAATTGGTTGCTAGTTGTTACTACTCTATGGACCTGATGGGGATGGCCATGGCCTTCAACTGCATCATACCTGTCGGTGAATCAGGAACCGGGGGTCCCTGAATTCCGAGGCCAGGCCAACAATCCGCCACATGGTGCCATCCCGCAGAGTCTCCTCCGCGAGGTAAAAAAGATTAAGTCCCGGGAGAGGGTGCTCGGGGCCACAGTCGGTGGTCCCCGAGTACCCAAATTCCCCGATGATCTACGAAGTCTAAGTGCCGGAAAGAAAGTGCTCGGGAAGGTATATGGTGGCCCCCGAGCACCCGAGTCCCCCGACGGTCAGGAAAGCTAAGTACCGGGAGAAACGTGCCCGGGGCCGCGAGCGGTGGCCCCCCTGAGCACCCAAGTATCCCGAGGACCCACTGAAGGAAGTTCCGGGAGAGAGTGCTCGGGGCTGCGTGCAGCAGCCCCCGAGCACTCGGTCCCCCGAGGATCCGTACAAGCGTGCCCGGGGGGGGGGGTGCTCGGGGAGGTGAACAGTACTCCCGAGCTCTCGGTTCCCCGAGGACCAAGAAAGGGCACTCTCGGGAGGGAGTGCTCGGGGAGGATCCCCGAGCACTCGGTTCCCCGACGACCCAAAGAGCCCCCTGACAGTGCCCCCGAGGGGCCCACTGATGAGGTGTCAGCCAGTCAAAGGTCCAAGGCCGTATTTAAAGAGCGTGTGTGGCCTGTCACCTCCAACTGCTCCCGCCACGCTCGGTGTCAGTTCCTACCACATTCTGGCAGAAGGGCGTGGGGTCATTGAATGCACGGGTCCCATCCCGTGTCATCCGGCCCGTCTCAGGATAACGTCGTAAGGGCCGAGGCGTTCCGTCTGCCGCGCTGCTGTGGCAGGAGAACAAGACAGGGCGGGCACGCCGGGCCGCTCCGCGGCTGCCCGGTGGGCCCTCTCCAGGGCGCCCGTTGCCAGTGCATTTATGGTGACGGATGACCGGGCGTGGGACGCATTTTCCACCCCCGATCACTTCGCATAGAGGCTATGATGACGCCCTTTCCATTTATGGTGTCTCGGAACTCGTGCCCCCCCTCCCGTTCGGGGTACGCTATTGACGGCGGGTATTTAAGGCTGCCGGCAGCACAGACAAAAGAGAGAGCTCTCGGGCAGAAGAGGTTTTTTCTGAAGAAGTTTTCGAGGTAGCGAAGAGAAGATCAAGAGCACCCAAAGCCAGCAGCTACACGCAGACCGAAGAGCAAGGAGCCCCAGGCTCTAAGATAGATAGACATTCTTGTAACCAGCAACATCTTTGAGGGACATTCTCAAGGCATTTATAGTATCCATACATGAATAGGGTGTTACGCCTCCGTGCGGCCTGAACCTGTCTAAACACCAGCGCATTTACTCCGTTCCACATTAGATCATTCCACCCCACCGGCCATTGCATTCATACCCATTTATTTTTCCGACAAACATATTCAGGATCATCCCCCGACCGAATCTCTAAAAAGGGGTCCCCCAAGATCCCTACGATAGAAATTAATCCTCCGACAATACCGGTGACCCCAATATGTGAATGTAGCAACTCGGTGGCCAGGCCAGCTCCAGAGCTCCTCACCAATCCCACGCTCCTAGACACCTAGTTGTGTCATTGTTCGGTCATGCATGTGTAGTTTAGCCCTGTTTTACGGCGTCCTTGCTCTGGCTTACAAAGATTCAATATTCCGTTTCAATACTATTTATTTGTCCAGTTGAAACGACTTCCATTTAAAAAAAAATCAGATTTGTATCGATATGTCGGCTGGTTCTCTAATTGGTATATCTTGCTGATGCTTAAGGGTGTGTTTAGTCAAAGAGATATTTTTAGATGGGAGATGGTCATTCAGTTTTATAATGTGTTTGGTTAGAGAGAAAGCTGGGGAATATTTTCCTTAGATGTTAGATGAACTTATCATGTAAAATTGATCGGATGAAGTCATTCATATTCTAGATGAGCTTTATTCTTACTGATGTGGTATATTCTGGTTGGTTCAAGTAAATACACTTTTTTGTTAGCACGTTTTAAATAATATTATCTCCTAAACCGTTTATCAGATTTACGATCTAACTGTACCATTGTACTTGCAATTAAATCAACAAAATAAGATTTCGCATGATTATATTTTGATGCAAAACTAAATATATGACAAGCGGGTCTCATAAATTTTAGTTAACCCATCCAAGTTTTATTCATCCAATCAAATAAGAAATTGGATCACCCTATCTATACTATCAAACAAAAAAATTAGATCCATATCCAACAAAATATGGATGACCATATCGCATCCAAGCTTATTCCTCAACCAAACACACCCACTATGTGAAAATATAGCATAAGTGACAGGTGATACCCATCATGGGTGACGAGTCCCGCACCTGTCACCTCGAACGTGTCACTAATAACTAGTCATAAGTTATGGATAAGGACCCATCACCAATTAGATAATTGTTGATGGGTAAAAACTTGACATGTCACTAATGAAGCTCATAAGTAATGGGTAAGTGATATGTCATGGTTGTGACCAAAACGAGAAAAGTCTAAAAAAATATTTTTTTTGACTTGACCCGAGCAAGCCCAAGCTCATCGCATATGCCCCACAAGCCATGCTATTTTTAAAGTATTTTCAATCTTTGCATTCGCATGAAACGAACCCGCCACCACTCTCGCGCGTGAACCCCATCACCAACTCAGCTATTACATTGTTGTGATATGGAGTGAATATTTTATCCTTTTAAACTTTGTTAGTGAAGGTTATAAATAATGGGTCATAACCGTGACTCGTCACTAATAACATAGGTGATAGGTCATAACCGTGATTCGTCACTTAATAACATAGGTGATAGGTCACGGTTATGACCCGTCACCTATGTCTATGTTACCAATTTGAATTATAGGTTGCTCTAAAGCTTAACCATAAAGGAAATGAAAACACTTTTAATGGTTCGATTCAAAGTATTGGAATCAGAGAGTGGGATTAAAGTTTAATTGAGCTATTCACTTTGATACAAAGCAGCTACAGAATTGAAATAAGTAATATAACGAATGTTTCATATAAGTGATCCGGAACGCTCTTGGTAAAACGGATATAACTTTTACATACGGACTTCGATTTTATTGTTTTTTGACTCTACGAACATCTATAGAAAAATTTACATCCGTTTTTCCCTGAACTTGTCAAGTTAGGCGAATTTTTTTTGGCCAAAAATGGCTTAAAAGATTGAGTTCTCGCTCCTGAAAGTTTCTGCACTATTTTTGGAACACATGTTTGTGTCTATAGCTACCACCCTGACATTAAAATTGAGCAGATATGTACAATGGTTTCTATTCTAGTACTATTGAGGTGAGAAAAAATAAGATAAAAATAAAATAAAAATAAAAAATTATTGCATCATGCTATGTACATATATACTATATAAGCAAATTGTTGAATGTGTATTATTTCTTTTACTACATATTTTATGGTCTGCAAATAAATGCAACTAGTTATTATTTTTAATTAATAACTAGTTATTATTTTTAATTAATAGTATCTAGATTTATAATTGATAAATTATGAAGGATAAATTATCTTTTCTCACAACTACCAAAAAAATTGATGAGTTGATGGGCTAATATATTTAATATTTTATCAAACTGATTGACTAATACATCTAATGATTGAGTAGTTAAAATTCCTTTATCTGCTTAGTTGCATTAAACTGGTTATTAGTGACGGGTCAAAACTTGATACGTCACTAATGATTTTTTCAGGATAATCCATCACTGATGAGTTAGTTATTGATGATGATCACAACTTGACCCGTCACTTATGACTGATCTAGGATGACATGTCACTGATGACGAGTCATAAGTGACAGGTCACAACTTGACCTATCACTTATGTCTAGCCTAGGATGACTTATGAGTCGCAACTATGATCCGTCACTTTTAACATAAGTGACGGGTCATATTATGACTCGTCACTAATTTTGTATCTCATTTGTCTGTTTTTCACGTAGAGACCCTAAATAATTCTGATCGCTTAAAGTAGAAGAAGCTATACTCATGTACATGAGCTGGCTATTCAAACGGTGTAACTCACCTCTTTTCGCCAGCTTAGACTTCGGGAGCTAAAAGTCCTCTCCCGTTAAAATCATAATCTCACTATGTGATCCCATCTTTTAGAAGAAAAAAAATTGGTCACTTCGTAAGTGGCCGCTAGTTTGATCGCTGTAACTCCCCGTTTCCATTGTATTCAAACGGAATTACCGAAACCAAGGTACGGAGGGTAGGATGAGAGCAGAGGAGATAGAGTTTCTCAGCAGCAGCCTGCTACTGTTTACAATCCGACAAAGCAGCAAAAGCAGGAACCCCTCACACTGAGGCAGACTAGAGACAGTGCAAGGCAGACTAGAGACAGTGCAGTGCTGGACCAAGCATTGAAGACAGTGCAAGGCAGACTAGAGACAGAACAGAAGATGTACCGAGCATAGAAGCTTCTTCAGCAAAACACCCGCCCGAGTTGAGACATCAATATGAGCAGTCCCGTCGCCTTGCATCTCCAGAGCCGTGATTGCAGATTGGAGATCGCAGCATGGGGGCTATACATTACATCCTCTCTTGTATTTTGTCTGTACATTCCACGTTTGCCAGCTTACTGCATAGCACACAGTAGAAATTAGAAACATAAAACCAATTCCAACGGTGGAGCGACCTACAAACAAGGATAGCCAACCGCCACCCCGCAAAAATTTACGGCCAATTTTGGCTTGCCGTCAAGTCCCGTCCTCATTACCACCACCATTTGACCGGTTTCTTCTCCGATGCTAACAGCTTTCGTTTATACCTTCTCACGCCCTTTTCTTCTCTCTTCTATAGCTCGTTCCACACGGCCACCCGATGTTCCGATACCTCGCCGCTCTGATCCTCGTCGCCGCCTTGGCGGCGTCTTCGAGCTCCGGTGATGCCCGCGTGGTCCAGCCCGTCGCCGATCCTGCCGCCGCTGCCGGCCGTCGATTATTGTTTGGCTCCATCGGATGCAATGAATGCGTAGCCATATGCCAACAGGTAGCACATGCATATGTAGCATGGAATTCTGTAGCGTAGGCGGTATACAGCGCCCGGCTGCGCCGCCAGGCTTTCTTGCACCGTCTTACAGATGCAATTGAACCGCATGCATGGAGTGCAGGTGCACTACACGACGCTGTGCGCGACGATGACGACGCTGCCCGGGGTGACGACGCCGCTGCAGCTGCTGGACACGGCCCTACGCATCACGGCGACGAAGGCAGCGATGACAGAGGTGAAGCTCGACCAGGCGATGAAGTTGGCCAGCGGCATGGGCAACGCGATGTCGTCGTCGTTGGAGTCGTGCAAGGAGAGCTACGCGTCGCTGGTGGACTCGCTGCAGACCACGCGGAACACGCTCAAGAGCGACGGCAGCAACGCGGACCTCATGTCGGAGCTGTCGGCGGCGGGCACCTACTCCACCGACTGCGAGGACATCTTCGACGAGCGGCCGGAGCTCCAGTCGCCCATACCAGGGGCGCAGCGCCATGTCAGCCGCCTCGTCAGTAACTGCCTCGACCTGGCAGCCACCATCAAGCAGCAGCCCTAGACAAACGTGGACACCGTACGTAGCAGCGGCAAGCACGCGTGCATGTTGCACTGCAGAGCATACAAACATGCTGCATGCATGTACGTTTGTATACATGACTGCTAGTGCACATTTGTCATGGGGATCGGAGGGGCAGTGCATTAATGTTTTACCACGCTAATAGTGCGACTAATCTTGCTATAATATTTTATTATGATAATTTTTAATTAAATATTAGTCTCTTTAGCTATTTTACGAGGTCTTTTAGTTAAAAAATGCATAAAATTAGAAAAAAGATAAAAATTATGTTAGTGGAAAAGAAAATTATTTATACTCCAAACATATACCAGAACCGTGTGTGTGTATATACGGCGAGGCTATTTTGCGCCTATGCGCAGTTGCTATTCGCACTACGCACATCCTCCAGTTACAACCCGAAACACTGTGAGTTACAACTTGTTAGGTAAACTAGTTACAACTTCACGTCTATAAATACATAATTGCAACACGAGAAGCTAACACTGTGAGTTACAAATTGTTATTCGCACTGCGCACATCCCCCAATTACAACTCGAAACACTGTGAGTTACAACTTGTTAGGTAGACCAGTTACAACTTCACGTCCAGAAATACATAATTGTAACACGAGAAGCTAACACTGTGAGTTACAACTTGTTATTCGCATTGCGCATATCCCCCAGTTACAACTCGAAACACTGTGAGTTACAACTTATTAGGTAGACCAAATACAAGTTCACGTCTATAAATACATAATTGCAACACGAGAAGCTGACACTGTGAGTTACAACTTGTTATTCGCACTGCGCACATCTCCCAATTACAACCCGAAACACTGTGAGTTACAATCCGAAACATTATGAGTTACAACTTATGGAGTGTACGCAGAGATAAACTACAGTAAACATACCTGCAGAATATACATACAGTATATATATATATATTCGATTCGTATATATTTTAATTAACTATCAAAATTGTACTTAGATGAGTCAACAGATCAGGGCACGATGGCGCCAACGGCAGAGCAGAGACTTGGTTGTGCATCAACGACATGCGCTGTGCTCGCATCCACCCCTCGGAGTCTAGTGCTTCGATGAGGCCAGTGCCCGGCCGCACGAACAGTGGCGGAGCTATGGGCCCCAGCAGGGGTCATGCCCTCCAACGTCAGAGATTTTTTTTATCCCTGTATTGATTATATAGTTTATTGTATAATGGGCCTCATTAGCAGCTGCATGGGCCTAAGTAGGTAATTAGTTTAATGTATATGTCTGGCCTTCTAGCTTCTACCGATTGCTATTGGCTAATCTACATCGAATTGGCTGCCGGTGTTGTTAAATTAATGATATCATTTGACCTTGTGTTTATTATACATGTTATAAAAGAACTCACGAGTATCACAGACCTGTTTTGCAAAAGGTTACAACAAAAATATCAAGATATTGTGAATGCTAGGATGTTGCCACTACCAAAAAGTTAATTTAAGAATTTAAGAGATCATGGTTGAAATAACTTATTAGTGATGTGACATCATTTTGTGGTAAACAAGGAATTGAAGTTCCAAATATAAATGGGTTTTATGCAGATTTTATTCGATCTCGTGTGGAGAATGAGACAACAGTTGAGCATCACTACAGATATGACATTTTCACAGTTGCAGCTAATAATTCATTTTGTGTAGCTCTTTGGATCCTAAGAATTCATTTAGTTCATTTTAAAATTGATGATATGTGCTTGTTGGCTTCAAAATTCTATCTCACAAATTTTTCAAAACCAGAAAAAATTAACTTGAGATATCAATTACAACATTATGAGCTTGATGTACTGCAAATTCAAGGTTTCAGAATTTGTCAACTATTGCTGATCTTTGTCATCGGCTAGCAAAAACTAGAAAATCGAATGACTATTATTTGATCGATACGTTATATAATATTTCCCCTTTTTGTTTAGTTGCTTATCTTGTTCTGATCACTTTTGCAATTTGAAGATACTAATTATTTTTTCTTGACAGGTTGATTCAGCTTGTTCTAACCCTACTAGTTTCAACTACAACGACATAGCATGCATTTTCTACAATAAAACTTGTTAACATAAGACATCAAAACAAAATAGGAGATAAGTTTCTAAGAGATTGTTTGACGAAAGATATTGCAATAGAGTTCACAACTTATACATTTATTAACGACTCACACAAAGTATGCCTAAAATAAAATGGCTAGTTATTCATCTTTTTTTTTTTTTGGCTACTTGACTGCTTTTATGTAATAGAATTATGAACTTCTATGTTAACAATATTTAGTGCATACATAAGTAGTGAAAAATTGTGAAATATATAGTCAATCTTCATACTTAGGACATGTTTGGTAGAGTTTTCTCTGATCTAAATTCTCTGTGGTGAGTGATTTTCTGGAGAAAGTATTTTTATAGTTGAAAGTGATTCTCTAAAATAAAATATACGGAGAAAGTGATTCTGTGTGGGAAGTGAATCAGTAAAAACTGTTTTTTTTCAGCTCCATAACTTCTAGTTTATTTAAGAGAATCACTCCCACAGATTCCACTCAGAAAGCTAAAAGCTGTAAGCTACTGTTTAGCAGAACTTTCTCTGATTTCAATAAAAAAAAATAGAGCTCTGCTAAACAAACTCTTATTGATCGCGCAGTATGTTGATCGCTCCACCACTGCGCATGAACCACCGACTACTCCCTCCCGCACGCCGACTCTGGCCAGCCGATAAGAAGGCGCACCACCGGGTGAACCCTGATCTCTCCAGCAAGGAGGCAGCCTCCAGGTTGCCAAGGAGACTGTACCCCTGTTGTCTGCCTCCTCGGGGTTGCTGAAACCATCAATGGCCTCCTCGCCGATGTTGAAGCCCGGCAGAAACGTTGCGCAGTACAAGAGGCAGGTCTTCAGCTCGACATCGCAGAACCAGTAGTAGCTGCGCTTCAACAGCGAGAGCACGTAGGAGTGGAAAATTCTACTAGCGTATGTAGACGTATGTTTTATATAACCGCTTAATAATTATTTGATAAAAAAGATGAACGACTAAGATAAACTATACATATAAGGACGTGCAGCAGCGTTGCCTTCCCCACCCCGGCCATGCCATGAATGCCCACCATGCTGACACTATCATCTTGCATCAGAGCATACAGATCATCCAAGATGGACTGCCTTCCAATGCACTCATTGCTCGGCATCGCCAAGAACAAGTTGGAGCATACCTTACTGACCACCGCCTCGAAGTCACCTTTGCTCTTGAGGCTGCGCGCCTGCAACCGCATCTCGTCGGCCCTCTTGCTGATCTGGTAGGCTGACCAGAGACTCCATGAGTTCCGCTATTCATGGAAGCCGTCCTGTATCCTCGCACCTTCTCTCTCCAACACCACTACGGACTCCATCCACCGCAGCTGGCTCGTCAGCATCATCCCCTGCTCGACTGCGGCGTTGACGCGGCGTCCCTCCTACTTCCCAGCTCCCTTATCTCCCTTGACAGAGCGCCGATGAAGGTGTCGCAGGATAAGACGTACTGGAAGGTCCGGGAGAAATCCGTGAAAGGGCCGAAGACGAGATCGAACAAGGATCGTATGAAATCCATGCCCAGGAGAGGGGCCGAATTCACAAGGATGAAAGAAGAAGCAAGGGAATGATTTTGCAGCGTCTCGTTTCTATTGCAAGATGCAGAGAAAGATGCAGGCGAATGTTTTTGCAGCCTCTCCCAGTCTTCCTACAGGCTACAGGCAAGTTGCCCCCACAATCGTTCCAAAGACATGCAATCTTTCAGTAGACTTTAAGGGTCAGATTAGTGGTCGGCATAGGAGCAATTTAGCCTGATGAATGCGGATAATATAATTGGTGGTCGGCATAGGAGCAATTTAGCCTGATGAATACGGATAATAGAGAAACATATTTAACTGCTTATATATACTGTTCTAATCTGATTCGACGGATGTAAATATACGTCCGTAATATGGTCTGACGGATGCAGACTGCATATGCTCATACAGGCAACATAATCTGAACGTTAACTTCATGTTCAGTAGAAGAGCAACATAATCTGAACGTTAACTTCAAAATCATAAGACAAGTATTTCGCTGACCTCAGATTAGCTCAAGATTTTCCGTGTAGTACAAAGAAAGAAGCAAATCCAAGTTCTGTGCCCACAAAAATTAAATCAATAATGATACAAGTGGACTGAAAAGTGAAAGTTTTCTTTTTCCAAAACTATACTTGATGGGTAACTTGCAGTAACCATGGTAAGGTAAGCCTAACAAGATGAACAACAAACCACGGGGGGAAAAAAACCTTGCATGGCAGAGCTTTTCGGTAGAGGACTTCCATGCTAGTCCCAAAGCCAACTTTTTGCTGCGTACCAAGCAAATATGTATCTTCAGAGTCTTGCAGCTTGATCAACGTCTTCCATCAGCCAGGAAAGAGAGAACTCACATAAGCCTCAGCTCATATTCACCAGCCATGGTGATGTATCTAACCCAGGGAAGTGCCTGGTAACCACTCTTTTCAATTATCTTCAGATACCGAACCTGCACAAAAAAATGGCATACATTTATCTGAGGGTGCCATAGAAATTAGCATTGACAACATACTTGCAATCAGATTACCTGAATGCCTGATACAGTGAAATATGGTATCTCAAATTTCACTCGTACCGGCGCCTTCTTTTCAGGGGCCGCTTCTTCCGCTGTTATACTAGGAAGACTAAATTCTGCTCTGCACATGTATTCCTAGAAGAACAGCTCCAGTATATTAACACATCTCCAAGTAACAGCGAACAGAAGTCGAAGGATTAATTTAGAAACAGTAGTTACCTTGCCGCCAGGAAACGATTTTACTTTCCAGACCATCGCATCTCTCTCAGGTGCATATGCAGCAGAACCCATTGAAGTTCTTATATTTGGGTTTGTGGCATCTAAAGGAACAGGAATTTCAATTTCAACATTTGTTGCTGTGCTGCAAATGAGAAAAGAAACCCATTATTTAAAAAAGCTCATTCCTGTAACACAGCAAATCTTGCTTATTGTAAAATGAACTCACCTCCTTTCCTTGAACTGGCTCCTTGCCTTCACCATGAGTTCTATACGGCTTCTAGAATGTTTCTCAATTTGCGCTTCCACCCAGATAAGAGGTTTCACCTGAAGGACATCAAGTGAAGACAGGCATGTGAATAGAGGACAAAAAGAAGGCATTCCATACATCTAAGGCATCCCGTAGTTGTATCATTCAGCGATCAGAAAGAGAACCTGAGTGCTAAGCCTGTATGTCATTAGATCAAACGATCCATCGGGAGGTACAAAAGATATAGTCCTATCATTATCAAATCTAGCCAAACGTACACACCTATCAAAAAAAGAGAGAATGGTCATGCCCAAGTCAAGATGCGACCGATTTGGTGAAGAAAAGATTAATATTGTTTGCTTACTGATGAAATTTGATATCATCGAGATCTATTGCTTTTCCTTTAGCTGCTCGGCCTTGAGCCTCCAAAAGAACCCTATCATTCAACCCAAGTTTGCACTCAGGCATTCCACTGTTTCAAAATACATCTGGCTATTAGGGTTATATATGTATATTGGTATGCAAGGAAAACATAGATAGCAAACATATTTAGATGGTAAGTCTGACATCATGAAATGATTATTTCAAGGCACTAGTTGAAAGGTAGTCTTTGATATTAGGAAGCAGAATAACAGAGTTCTGGTAATCAGCAAACCAGTCTCGCTTCTTACTAGTTACATCTTAATTTTAACGTAGGCCATAAGTTTCCAGTTCTGCTCAACATTTTAAAACAGAAAACACAACCAACATCTGCAAACTGAAGTTGGCAGTATGGATAGGAATCTGGTGCAGTACCAACGTTAACATAAAGAAGGTATTGACTTCACAACTACCAGTGTAATATACTCATATCTAGGTAACAACATTTAGGGCCTGTTTGGCAGAGGCTCCCAGAGCAGCTTCCCGGCTGGAATCAGGGAGAGCTCTGACAAACAGCAACTTTTAACTTTTAGCTCCCTGAGTGGAATCCGTGGGAGTGATTATCTGAAATGAACTAGAAGCTAGGGAGCTGAAAATAACAGCTTCCTCTGATTCACTTCCCACACATAATCACTTCCTTCATATAATTTATTCTAGAGAATCACTAGATAATCACTTTTAGCCACAAAATCACTTCTCCCAGAGGATCACTTTCCGCAGAGAATTTGAATCAGGGAGAGCTCTACCAAACAGGCCCTTAACCACTCTTGAAATTTTACTGTTCAATAGTTAATGACTGAAATTTTCTAGCCTTATGATTATGTATATAACTTCTAGTTCTCAATGAAAGACTCATATCTAGGTAACAACATTTAACCACTCTTGAAATTTTACTGTTCGATAGTTAATGACTGAAATCTTCTAGCTTTATGATTATGTATAGAACTGCTAGTTCTCAATGAAAGTATTAACCAACAGGAGCCACAGGGAATGAAATTTATAGCTTCTACTTAGATCAATGTATATCTCTAAAATAACAATGAAAGGAGACATTTGCAACTTAAGTACAATTGGGAGTTGAACAACCAATACCACATGTTAAATAAAGCATTGCTCAATGATAGCCATTGCAACGGAACATTATACAGAAATAGTTAAAGATACAATTAAATTCTATCTCTGAGCTAGAGTAGGATAACTGGACTAGCCCAAGACATTCGTCATGTTTTTTTATGACATATTGCAAGATTTATGTCACATCAAATTGATCAAGTACAACAAAATCATCTATAAGTTGGAGACAAAATAAAGATGAAGGGTCAAGAATAGGAATTCATGCAATCTTCCAGAAGCGAAGTAACCAAAAAAAATGAAGCACTACATTTAGTGTATGATGAAAGTTACAAGATAGAAATTAAATCACGTTCCATTAAAAAATGAAAACACAAGAACCCATGGCAGAAGTGTTATAGAATAACATAATAAATACCGTAAAATTGAGCATATTACCTAACAAGCAAATAGCTGGAATCAAATCTAGCAATAATGACTCCGATTATAAATTTTACATATATTTCATTCACTATCTCTATTCTCTACTGCATAAATAAGAGGAAACCTACTCAATAAAAGCACAGGGATCTTATCCAGTATAAAGTCTGTCAGTCTCAGGGCCATATTCCCCGCAAAAAAAAGAAAAAAGAAAAAAAGTCTCGGGGCCATATTAGCCCATAACACCCCAATGATAAGCAACATAATTTCTAGTCTGCAAACTAATAACCACTTGAAGGTCATCAATATATTGATTACTCGTCTCAATGCCTGACAAACAGTCTTCTAAAAGGGCTTAAACTGTGGGTTGGGAACTTCATTTATTTGTGAGATCCCAGATAAGCTGTCTTTAAGTCTTCAATCTTTAGCAAAATGATCGGTATTGAGTTCCTCAACAGATGTATCATGAAGCTAGTTCCACAAATGACAATGCAAACTTACCTCAAATATGTTCGCATCTTAAGTGCCCCAACGACATCTGATCTTACAATCTGCCCATTGCTGTTAACTAGAATGTTAACACTCTCCACTACATCCAAGAACACCTAGAAAAACATAGATTTGGTGGTTTATCAAGTATTATCACAAAATTGTCTGCATTAAATGGGAGAGCAAATAGTATATCAACTTACTTCATTCTTCTTGTACCGAATCCCCTCACTCCTCCATGACACAGCATTTGTCACAGCCATTGGTGGCCTCTGCGAGACCTCCATCCTGTACGCGTCTGTCTTGATAAACTCGCTCAAGATCTTCGCCTCTGTATATTGCGGGTACCCAAAATCCATCATCTCATCAAGCAACTCATACTACACGCACAAAATGGGCACCCCCTTGAGTCATATACCAGCAAATGCACAGCAAACAGCAGTATAGATAAACATTTACTTACCACGACAACAAAATTATCCCTGAGGGACTCTTCCTCCAACTCCTCGAAGTAGTGCTTGAACACCTGCACTCACGCACAGACAGCATGAACAAACCGGACGCTAAAATGACATCTCCATCTCTCTACAAACAGAGGAGGCTCAGGCACGTACATCGACGACGCGGTGGAGGAAGAGGAGGATGCTGGCGGCGTTGCAGTTCTGGCGGGAGGCGGTGAGGAGGAAGACGTTGTTGTGCTGGATGAACATGTAGGTGATGCCGGCGTCGTCGTAGACCACCGGCGAGTGCGCTTCCGCGTCGTCCTGCCCATTCCACAGCAACTCAACACCAGGGCCGCACAGATCTCAGGAGCACAGACAACATGCGAGGCAAGAGGGTCGGGCGGCTGCTTACCTCCTTATCAAGGAGCTTGGTGAAGAAACGCTCGGCCTGGAGCGCGGAGACGTCGCCGCGGTAGTCGCGCCAGACGAGGACGCGGCCCTTGATGTCCAGCAGGAACAGCGCCGACACCGCGCCCGCCATGGAGGGAAATCTCGTTCTCGCCCGCCCGCCGGATCTGGATCGGCACGCCCTCTCTACCTGCGGCCGGCGGCGGCCATGCAGGGGTGGGGAGGAGGGTGTTCTCGGATCTCGCCTGCTGCGCCGGCTCACGACGTGCTCGTGGCGGTGCGGTGTTTGGGTGGATCGGAGCCGGACGCGGGGATCGGAAGTGGAGAGGGCGAGAAGGGGGCAAGGTCAGGGTTGTTTTCTTCCGTCCCGCTGAGAGGTGCGGCCGGTGTGCTGTCCGATGTGGAGCTTTGGCCCCTCTGGGTCGGAAGTGAAACTGGTTAACCAAACATTGTATACGCAGATCTGGGTCACAGTCTATGAAAACGTTCTAAAAAGATCGGAAAAAGTCTAAATTACTTTTAGTTTCACAATTTTCTTTTATAAACAAAGTTAATAATGATAATATAGAAAAAAAATATAATACCAAAAAATCAAAAACGGTGTTGTCATGATAAAAATATGATAGTATTATCGATCGAAAATCAATAATTTAAACCTAAAAGCATCCAACCATAGCTCTGAGCATTAACTCTGATTTATAGTGTCTTATGTCTGTACTACTAAAAAGAATGTTCAGTTAGCAATTCAGTCGTAGCTTCTTCGGTTACATCATATGGGCTAAATGATAGGTATTTGGTAAGTGTTTCTAGAATTATAACTTCAACCTACCATGACTGACTGAGCGAATAGACAATAGGAGGCTGGGCTAGGAGAGTGGGAGTAGGGGTGGCAATGGATCGAGTTAGGTTTTCATAGGTTTTAGATCCGACGAGGGCAGGTTCGTGAGGAGAGGCCCCACAGGGCCATCAGGTCAAGGGCCTAACCCAATTTGGATTCGGATTTGGGTTGCAGTTTGCACCCACTGGTGCCCCACGGCTCCCTAAATCTGAGCCTATCACCGAGACAGCCTATTACCACGCAGTAGTCTACCTCTGGGTCGTGTGAGCCTCCGCTCCGCTCACCGTTACCATGCTCGACGTCTCTGCTCACCAACCCGATTACACGAGGATGTTAGGCACTCACGAACCTAGGGCTAGGTGGTGGCAGCTCATGTGCGGCATGTCGGCACGGTTATGTGACAGCACAACCCCCTCCCTCCCTCCCCTACTCGGGTTGGCTGCTGCCCTAGGCAATAACAGCTCTTATGCGGCGCGCTGGCGAGGGAATGCATGGTGAAAGGCGCCCAGCCGATGACGGTGACAAAGGAGGTGAAGCCGCCCTCCCCAATCTCCCCCAATCCGACCAGATGGTGGTGACAAAGGAGGTAAAGATTTTCCGATCTGCTACAGATCATGTTGCGAGCCTACGATGGAGCGGATGGGCACCCCTCAGATCGACGGATTGACCAAGATCTCCCCCACAAGGTTTGATAAACCTATCCCTCTCTCCCTCCTCCCATTAATGACCCTATTTCGGTTGGATCCCCATGTAGCCGGCAAGGGAGGGTGTGACGACGCGGAAGCGGGCGGTGCAGGCGAAGAAGCCATTGCGTTCACATAGAGGGGGGAGGACGCATCGGGTCACGGGACCCCGACAGGGTAAGACCGAGGCCTGGGGCCATTTTGCACCGAGTAACCATTTCGGGGCCAGGTTGGATTTAAGATCTCAAGTTTCGAGTAGGGTGCATTGTTGTTCCACTCAGCCCCGACCTGACCTGTTGCCACCCCTAGGTGGGAGCCTAGGAGACATGTTGCTTGTTGGGCCGTGGGTCGTACCCGAGTTGGGAAAGACCACGGGAAGTAGAAACATGAATGACATATTGTAATTCCTGGTCCAAAACGGAAGAACTCGAAAACAATAAAAAAAAAAGCCAAATTGTTTTCGTTTCCATTTTCATTTTTTCAATATATTGTTTTCGGTTGCTATGGTTTGAAAAGTTCGAAAATGATCTCCGGAATACCGAGAATTACCGTTTTTGTTTTCATCCCTACTCACAGATGAAAATATCTTTTTGAGAAAAATGTAGGATAGTATATTATAATTAAAAATAAATACAGTTATGTACAAATAAGAGAAAAAAGAAACAGACAAATAAAATTACAAAGAATGTAGTCATTCCTAAGTGTAGGCAAAACCCTAAAATATTGTATTATTTTGTGGTGGCAGCGACTAACAGTTATATATAGAGATAACCAATCAGTACAGACGTGACACGATTGGTTTCGATATATATAATAGTGTTAATCATTTTATATTAAAAAAAACTACAAAAGAAGGTTAAACCTGTGTGAGCAACCGGACTCGATTTGAAAGGACCATTCATGTAAGTGTTGTGTGCCCGCGCTCTTTACCTCGGCCATAGCCTAGCAAAGCAAGTGAGCATGCATATGTTCTACTAGTCTTCTCACCCGCAAATACTAAATGGGTGAAGGAGATAATTCATTTTAAATTAGCCTTCCTCTGGCTCTACTAGTAATGTGAAACTAAAAAAACTACGATATCATATCACATGTTGAACCTTTAAAATTTATTTAGAATTACACAAATATAATGTGTCAAGCCCATATATTCTAATATAATCTTTCTTTGCATGCTGCTACCATTGGATCAATATTATTAAAGAACCAGACATTTCTAACTTTCGAGATATTCCACGACACTAGGACGATGATCTCCATGAACAAAGGTACATGTAATGATCGCCTGAAATGCTTGAGAACTTGCGCAGAGGCTGAAGAAGCCGAGGGACGTGCAGTCCAATGCTCTCCCAGCAGGCTTTAGCAAAGTTGCAATGTAAAAATCAGATGCTCTCTGGTCTTAGCTCTTTGCAAAATACAGAGGTTCCATGTGTAAGAACGAAGCTGCCTGTTCTTACGACGTAACAGGTCTCTGGTATTTAATTTGTCCTTGATAAATAGTCAAAAGAAAACTTTATGTTTCACTTCACATGATAAGCTCCATAGCCACCTATACGCAGGGTATACCGGCATATGTCCTCTGAGGATTTTATATATTTTGACCCAGGGAAATTTGATTATTCCCCATATATATGTCCAGTTATCTGGCTCCTCTGTCAATGTTATATTCTGAAGAAATTTATGTAAGTTCAGAAACTGACCGAAAGCTTGTGTAGTTAAACGGAGATGGAACAATTGTTGCAATGGTTCAAACCCCATGACTACTTGCAGTGTGGCATTGTTTTTGTTGGAGGAGTAGAGATGAAAACGTCTTGCGCTTACATTTGATCGCTTCTGGTTGTTTATATTCTGCACTGGTGTTGATAAAGTATTTCCTGGCAAACCTTGGTCACAAAAACTTGCAAATAACTTGTAGTGGGTGTGGATTTGTGGGAGAAAGGTAGCAGAGATCGTAGTCGAATAAAGTTGTAGGGCGTGGCTTCGAGTCCTTCCCGCGTCCCGTGGTGGCCACTGTAAAGAGGTGGGGAGGTGGTGGCGTGCAGCTAGAGGCGGTGGAGAGCGGTAATATTTACGTCGGTGAATAGTACTCACGAGCGGAGAGGGAGAGAGATAAGAGATGCAACGTCTCTTTTCTTTCTTAATTCCAAAGGATGCAATACCTCTCATTATATAGAGGACTCAACTTGACTACCAAGTAAACTACGATCTCTTTTTTAATTTAAATCCAAGCTATTCCTTATCTATAGATAAATTATTCCTATTTAAAAGATATTTATTTTTTAATCTGAAAATGACTTGATGATGACTCAATCTCGACGACGATGTGGCGGTGACGGCCAGCCCTAGGGCGCCTGCACCTTCCACACACGGTGGAGGTCGATGGCAACCCTAGCCCTGACTATCACCGCCTCTCTGCTAGGAAGGCAGAACAGGCCCATATGGGCCTAACCCATGACATCTCCTCCGCCTTCGAATTCCAGACGCGCTGGGTGTCCATGCTCCAACCGGTCCTGTCATCCTGGTATGATGAAGAAGAATTGTCCCGAAGCCATACCCTAGAGCGCAGCTCGCCCAACACCATTGCATTAGTGAGGTTGCTGAAAGGATCTAATGGCCCTATAGGGGTGAATAGGATTGTACTCAAACCTTAAAATAACTATCAATTTCTAGAACAAAGAGCAGCCTTAGCTTAGAAGAAGGAAATACAACTATTCGAGCAAGCAAGCTAAAACATAGAGAACAAACATGCAAGCAGATAACTTAAGAGTAAATTGTGGTTGAAACTTGCATGAAAGTAGATGCTAGAAGTAAATTATGGAATAGAAAGAGAGTAAGGAAAGAGGACACCGATTTTTTTTCCCGATATATCGAAGAGTTGGCACTCTCCCCTAATCCTCGTTGGAGCATCCACACAAGAATATCGCTCTCCCTTGAGTCACCAAGACTCAAGTGCTCACTAGTGATCCACTTTTTTATCTCCGGATTGGCGGGTATCAAATCAAGTACAAGCTCTTCCTAAAGTTCCCACAAGAACACCAAGAGCTTACCAAGAACACCTCCAATCACCACGACCGACTAGGTGTTGCCGACCACCAAGAGTAACAAGCTAACTGGTTCACTTGATCTCTATTAAGCCTAAACAACAGCTAGATGCACACTTGCTACTCTTGATGCATTGGAGATAGAGAGATCATTGGAGATTGCCAAAGGTGATCTTGTTATGTCCGTCCACTTTATATTCTAGTGAGGTGAACATTTTTACAGTGCCGATCATATGTTGTGTACATCCACTATCAAGCAATCAATGCTTGCCACCGGCTTTGTAGTTTACCTACACATATGAGATCAAGCTGCTTATTTAGCTACTCAAACAAGTTTGGTATCTTTGACGTGAGTCATAAAAGCTTTTGGCACCCATAGTTGCCTAGGAAGCCTTCCCTTAACTTGAATTCCAATTAATTTTGCCATTGTTGAAGGTGGATTTATATTTAGAAGGCAAAGTAGGGAGAGATTTGAAAGGAATTGAACACTTCATTGCGTGGTGACTTCACAATGTTGATCATAGGAGCCAACTTTCTTGATGAAGCACTTGTTGATCTCCGATAACTTAATGATGTTTTTCACCGGGTTGGGAAGCAACCAAGGCATCTCTTGTTGTAGTACATATCATTCTTCATGAGAATTTCCTTGTACTTGTACTCCCCCTTAGTCAACCGGGTCACACATGAGTTAAGACTTGCAATCTCATCCCTAAGTTCTCCTTTGCATGGTTAGTCTTAAGAGATGATAGATTATCACATGAAGACGAGCATGGTATTTTAAGGAGATCATCACAAGAAGTATATGCATTGACCTTAACTACTTCAATAATAGGCAATTCATTTAAGCTAGGATCAATAGCATCATAAGTAAGTTCAAGTTCTTGATATTTGCATTTTAAGTCCATCTGCTCAAGTTTTAGCTTCTTGTTACTAGTCTCAAGTGATTTGCTAGAAGTAACTATTTTATCATATTTCTTATGTAAATTATTGTATTTAGTAAGCAATTCATCATGATTAGAGCTAAGCTTGGCATTGACATTCTCAAGTGACCTAATCTTAGCCTTTTGCTTCTTGATGATAGTAGCATAGTCATTCATTAGTTTAGATAGATCACTAGGAGATAGACCATCATTATCGCTACTATTATCATCATCACTACTCACCTTGTTACCTTTTGCCATAAGACACAGATGTGGTGGTGGAAGCGGTGGTTCTTCATTGGTGATAGCGAGACCCGCACAATTATTGTCTTCATCATCACTTGAATTATTGCTTGAGCTTTCACCGGAGACCCATTCACCAACAATATATATCTTACGGCCTCCACCCTTCTTGTTGAAAAACTTCTTCTTTGAGTGCTTGTCTTGGTTTTTCTTCTTGTGCTTATCCTCATCCTCACTTGCTTCAATCTTCTTGCCCTTGTTATTGCTCTTCTTGTTGGGATAAAGGCAATCATATGACATATGGCCAAGTTCACCATAGTTGTAGCACCTCTTTTTCTCTTCGCTACCAAACTTATCAAATTTCTTTGGAAGAAATTTGTTCTTCTTTGGATCATAGTTGTAGTCTTTCTTGTTAAACTTAGAGATCATCCTTGTAATTCTTCTCATGAGAAGAGCAAGCTCGGTGTCAGAGTCGGAGTCAGGGTCATCATCATCTTCATCACTTTCACTTGATAATGGAAGCTCGCTCTTCTTTTTCTTCTTGCCACTTTTTACCTTCAAAGCAAGGTTCTTCTTAGTTGAGGATTCTTCTTGATCACCAAATAAGACCATCTCATGAGCTCTTATCTTTCCAACGGCATCAGTGACGGTCATGCCATATCCTGCTCATGAACAAGAGATACAATAATATTGTATTGTGACTTAGGAAGCACCATTAATATCCTACGAATAATGTCTCCTTGAGATAATTGAGTTAGTTAAAGAGAATTAATTTCTTCTACAATCATATTCATGCGAGAGTACATGTCACTGCATAGCACATTAGGGAACATATTGAATTGATTGAGAGTGTTCATTATCATATGATATCTCCTCCCAGATTTTCTTAGACCCTTCATGAATTTCACAAAGTCTGGTCCAAATATCATGAGCTAACTCCTTACTCCACACTCTCGAAAAGACCTTTTCACTAATTCCCTCAAATACAATATTTCTAGCTTTAGCATTCCACCTAACTTATTGCTTGAAAAATGGTTGATCAAACCCAATGCAGGTGGCAAGCCAAACTTCGGGGGAAATCGCCTTAAGACAGCTCACCATGCGAACTTTCTAATAAGAAAAGTTATTTCCCTTGAATTTTGGCACACTACCGCCATTCCCTGATGCCATTGCTCTAGGATTTTAAGCCTATCAAGAGTACAAGCCTCTGATACCAATTGAAAGAATCTAATGGCCCTAAAGGGAGGTTGAATAAAGATCTAATCAAACCTTAAAATAACTATTGATTTCTAAAACAAGGAGCAGCCTTAGACTAAAAGAAGGAAATGCAACTACTCGAGCAAGCAAGCTAAAATATGGAGAATAAACATGCAAGCATATAACTTAAGAGTAAATTGCGGAATTGAAACTTGCATGAAAGTAGATGCTAGAAGTAAATTGTGGAATAGAAAGAGAGTAGGGAAAGAGGACATCAATTTTTTTCTGAGGTATCGAAGAGTTGGCACTCTATCCTAATTCTCGTTGGAGCATCCACACAAGGATATCAGTCCCCCTTGAGTCAACAAGACTGAAGTACTCACTAGTGATTGTCACTCAAGTACTCACTAGTGATTGTCACTTCAATTAGGGACTTAGAAATCAACTCAAGTGCTCTCCCTTGCTTCTTGATGACACACACACTTTATGAATTCCTCTAGGTCACAAGGGAGAGGAAAGAAACCGAGTGAGGGGGTATATATAGGCTAGAGGTCTAAATCTAGCCGTTGCCTAACCACCCACACTTCTGTGAACACTGGATGGTCCAGTGCACACACTATTGTACACACCGGATAATCCAGTGAGTAACATTTTCCAAAAGCTTGCCTACCAACTGTTAGTAGCTGTTGCCTGAAAAGCTCTGTTGTTCTTCATACCACATTACCGGACAATCCGGTGAGCTCATTTCCCATGCACCGAGACACCAAGTCTGAAAATTCTCCATTGTGTTGCACATCTCAACACCAGACCATCCGGTGCCTTGAATTCTAATTCCTTGTGTTGCACATCTCAACACCGGACCATCTGGTGCCTTGAATTCTAATTCCTCTGAAAATTCTAACTTTCTGTTAAATGCTCTAGTGGTCATCTTCTCTGAACACCGGACAATTAGGTGCACTTAACTTCAATTTTTCTCAGAAAATATCTCATTAAATACTCCAGTGCACATATTTACCATCACCGGACAATCTGGTGAGGTCATTCAGCTTCTTCTCATAATAGAAATAATGTCCAGTGAGTACAAGTCCTTCAGCACCGGACAATCCGGTGAGAACAAAAACTTTTAGGCTTATCTAATTCAATCAACTTTGAGCACTAACTTCTTGACTTCTCACCCATAGACTTCTTTGAGATACCTAGTGCTAGATTTTCACAGGTGTGCATACAACTAAGTCTAGACTCATCTAGGTCAAGCTACAACACTTATCATTCCTTTATAGTATGGTCAAAAGACTAGAAAGGAACCTATATCTACTCTAAGTATCCTTCATCACTTTGTGATACTTAGAACTAGAAGATCCTTAATTTTGACGCAAATGTCCTTTGATCATCCAATATAAACTCATGAGGACCTAGAAAACCTATACAATCATTGTGAACTAAGTTTTTTATTGCCTTCAAAACATACGCGCTAGTCACAATGATACTGTTGTCATTAATTACCAAAACACTTAACACTTAGCTAGAGGCCTAGATGCTACAGTTGTGAATGGTGTTGTTGATGCATAGAGTGAACTCAAAGGACATACTGTCGATGTAACCACGAAGAGTGAACCACCAAGATGTCAGGCACCTGGTGTACCCCCTCATGGAGGGTGTGCCAGGCACATCCACCAGGTAACGCTAGATACCCACTTGGTGGTAGAGCTGGCTTGCTGGTGGAGGTGTGTCAAAGAACTGGTGACAGAGGGCGACGCTAGGCAATAGAGTCATGTTCAAGCCAAAGAGGAATGTGTCCATCGAAGCCGGGGGACTGGCATTAAGGTCAATGCAATGACAAAACAATAGCCGTGTGTAAGCATCTCTAAGTGGGGCAAGTGCTGGAGCACCAGAAGAACTACAAACTCCATAAACGACTTGCACAATGGTGATAAACTCACAACCAGTATGGTTAGAAAAAATCAAGTCAACAGCAAGAATGAAAAAACGAGGCATCTCCTGAAGAAGCAACACAGACTTCAGAAAAACATGGTGGGTGCCCATGGCCAAGTGACGAATGAGGGCCTCATCGTCCGAGTCATGGAGAGCATGTACCAGGCGGTGAAGAAGTGATGAAGAAGCAGCCATGTAGAGGCAATGGTCAAACAAGATGACACCGTTAACCACTGCCCAAGCTGGTATGGCCTCCTCCTGTTAGATGCGAACCATGAGGTTGGCTAGCTCTGGGTTGACTTGGATAGTGCGGTAGACCTCGTCGAGAAGGTTCGGGTGCTGTGAGAGAACCTCCATGGTTGTTGTTGAAGTACAGGTGCCGCCCACCATAGTGAACGAACCAGAGTAGTCACCCGATGGTGCTGAAGATGAGGCAGGCAAGACCAGCACAAGTGCTGGCGACTGTAGGGTAGGAATGGGAGCCGACATGAATGGCGCCTAAGGAGGAGGAGGTGGTGCGAAGGAAACAAACACTCTGGTCACCACAACTTTATGAACGAGAATGGCGACTAGAGGGGGGTGAATAGACGCCTCAACAAATTTCTTTCGAAATAGATATTCTTTTCCTATTTTTCACCCAACGCACCTCAAAACGCTCAAGCAGAAGCAAAAGAATTAGAGAGACAAAGCAAGAAGACTAGTTCCATGGTAACATGACTCCACGGATAGAATATGAACCATAGGTTCCATTCAAGACCATTCCATGTGTCTTTGTCCACAAAACTCGCAACTTTCAAAGAAATTAGAGAAGATGGACACCGGACAAGGTTATCCTCCAAGATGATAGTCTAGTGGTAAGGGGACTCAAGATCCGCTCAAATACATGATTATGTGAGTGTTTAAGTCACTAGCATCAAGAAAAATAAACCTGCAAAGGTGAAAAACTGCAACTCAAAGAAAAGATCTCCGGGCAAGGAACCTCTCCAAATTGATGATCTAGAGGCAAAGATACTCAAGACCCATGAACCTACACTCGTATGTGAGTTTTTATGCCTCTAGCAACAAGAAAAATAATCTCACAAGGTGCTGAAATTTCAGCCCAAAAACCAAAACGAAAATTAAAACTGAAAAACTTGCAAACTTGCAAGGGAACAAATAGAGGGAAACTAGAAGAAGGGGGATTCAAGCATATGCAAAATATAAACTTAATTACTCAAAGAGGTCAGCCCTATTTTAGACGAATTACAAAGATTTATCTCTCAAAACTCTCACATATTACATAGGCTAAGCACTCATCCTTCTCTCCTCTAAAACCCTATCTCTAAGGCTCTCAAATGGGTGGCACAAGGGGCTCAAGTGGCTGGTTCAAAACTCTCTCTAGCCCTACCCCTCTATTTATAGGTCTAGGAAACTTGGTCCTTAAGTTTCCTAGTTTTTCCCCAAAATACCCCTCTCTTGTAGTGCACTCCTACTTACCACCGAGGGCATTTTGGTCCATTTTCTTCTCCATTCATCGGACGATCGCGGCGCCTTCATGACTTAGCTTCGCCTCGATGTAAGATTCGCGATGGTGCCACATACTCCTCTAGTCCTCCCACGGTTTTGAGGCCAAACCGCGAAACCGCCTACACGCTTCTCAAAGCGTGACTCATCGACTTGCTTACACCTTAAGTAAGCGCTTCGATGTAGATGTAAGGATCGGTGACGTCCTAAGAGGGGGGGTGAATTAGGACACTTAGAACTAAACTGGCTCAAAAAAAAATAACACAAGATAAACCTATATCAATTTCTATCTAAATGTGCTCTAGGTTTATCTAGCGTGTCTACTCTACTGATTAAGGAAACTTGCAACCTATCTAGTAAGGTAAATTGCAAGAATGTAAATGCGGAAGTGTAAAGAGGGTAGAGAGAACAAACTCGGCACAAGGATTTTTATCCCGTGATTTCGATGGCATGAATGCCACCCCTAGTCCACGTTGGAGCTCCACAAAGGATATGCTCCCGGTCGGCACCCGGTCACGGCCTTTGAGCCACCAAATCACAAAGACAAGGCCTCTACCCGGATGAGCCACCAAACCACCAAGGCAAGGTCTCACCACTAGCCTCTCTTCCGGTTCCTCGCCGCCGTGATCACTTCGGAGCTTGAGCCACAAAGGCAAGGGTCTCCGCGTCCCCGCACAAATACCTTGCCGCCTCTCCACACCAAGTCGGAGGGTCAACAAGCTTACCGGCGAGTCACCAAGACTCCAAGGTGCCGACGTACCACTTGGTACAAGTTAGGATCACTCCTTGATCCACTCTCTATGTAGCTATCAACTAGCTACACTCTCTCTAGGTCTACAAGCACTAATCACTCTCTAATGGTGTGCTTAATCGCCTTGGATTTGATCACTTAAGCACTTTGGTGGCTTGGATGTCTTCTCAAGTGTACATGAACTTCTCTGGACTCCAGCACCTTCAAATGACTGAGTGGAGGAGTATTTATAGCCTCAAACCCGCCAACTAGCCGTTGCCCCAACGGCTCAGAAAATTGTGAGCATCGGATAATCCTGTGATGATAGTAGTACAAGCACCGGATTATCCTGTGAGTACATCAGAGAAACTAGCCGTTGGAACCCACTCAAACTCAACTGTGAGCACCGGATTATCCTGTGATGAGTTAGTTAACACCGGACAAAAGCACCGGATTATCCTATGCCCATAAGTTCATTTTGGAGCTCTCTGCAAAAATTAGTCCGGTGAGTTCATTTTGTGAGCACCGGATTATCCTGTGAGGCACCGGACTTATGTTGATTTGAGCACCGGAGTTATGTTGATTTGAGCACCGGATATTCCTCTGAAGCACCGGAGTTATGTTGATTTTGAGCACCGGAGTTATGTTGATTTGAGCACCGGATATTCCTCTGAAGCACCGGAGTTATGTTGATTTTGAGCACCGGATTATCCTGTGAGGCAAATTTCAGCACAACTGTATTTTGGGCATAACTTTTCGCTCCGAACTCCGATTTTGATGATCTTGGACTCTATTGAAAGTTTGTGAATAGATCTACAAGATTATACAAAAATCCATCACATTTGATCACATCAAAATTCATTGTGAGCACCGGATAATCCGGTGAGGCAAATTTCAGCACAACTGTGTTTTGTATTTTGGGCATAACTTTTCGCTCCGAACTCCGATTTTGATGATCTTGGGCTCTATTGAAAGCTTGTGAAGAACTCTACAAAATTTTACAGAAATCCAACCTATTTGATCACATCAAAATTCATAGAACAACTTCAATTCATTCCTTTCTTTGTTCCGGCTTCGGTGACTTCTCTTTTGTTGCATCCATGAGACCTACTAAAACATATACTTGACAAACATGTTAGTCTTATTGACTATATTGTCATTAATCACCAAAATCACATACATGCCCTTATGTAATTTAGGCAATCAACCTAAGGGCATGTTTCCTACAGTAGACACGTGTACTCCATTATGCGATCCTGACCACCGGCAAGTCTCTCCCACTCCTGATCCCTCGGACCATCTTGTCACTTGCACCGGCATCCCATTCACTTGACTTTGTCAACACGCCATCTCCATCCGCCTTTAATACTTTGCTTGACCTCCACGTGTTCAGCTAGGATCACCCTTGACTTCGTTCGGCCTCCTTGATCGTCTGACACCAAGCACTCCGCTTGGCCCCGATCATCCCGCCGTCGACCGTCAAGTTGCATCCATCACCTACACACCATGAGACAAGCAAACACATATCTCCAACTCTAATTCCAATTAGTCCATAATCAATATGCTCAATTGAAATCTCAAATCAATAAAAATCACATCAAAGCTTATGCAAAACCGAAGATCATCAAACTAAATAAATGACAATATCAATCACTCATCACAAGAAAACCAATGCACATTACAACTTGGTTTCTCAACAACAGAAACTCATCTCCAAGCGAGCAAAGTACTAGAGGATAGGACCCAAGCTACAAAGCCACAGAGTCCCTAAGATGATGTCAGTGTCTCCCACCAAAAGGAAGATGTAGCCGTCAATGGAGAAGACCTATTACTCAATGACAAGCGGTAGGTCATGGTAGAGGTCATAGCTGATGATGCGATCGCCAGTGCCGACAGTGATCCGCATCTGAATGCAGCACATTGGTAGCCCTAATTGAAGTGCAAGGGACTCATCGATGATGTTACGTGTCACACCGGTGTCCACAAGAATGCAGAGTTCACCCTCATGCAAGGTAGCCAAGAGCCGTATGGTGCGGTCACAGGGAAAGCGATCCTTCTGATCGCCCCTCATCATCATGAGGGGTTCCTCACCCTTGTCCTCCATGTTCGTGTTATTGTCGGTGAGTTCAAAGAGGAACAAGTTCTTGCACTTGTGCCCCCTTCGAGAACTGCTCATCGCAGTTGAAGCACAAGTTGAGACGGTGGTATCCCGCCATCTCCTCAGACTTGAGCCTCTAGAAGACCCTAGGGTTGGTGCCTCCAACCTGAGGCTCACCAAGTTTGGTGACACACCTAAGGGCGCCTACAATCATCCTCATTTTTCCGACCTTGGCTGCTGAGGTTGTAGAGCGTGAAGCAGACGGACGGGCAGCAAGTTTTGATGTAGCCACATGCTACCCGACCATGGCCACAACATGGGCGTGCCTCTCATAGTCACACGCCAAACTTTTGGCATCCTCTATGTCCTTGGGCTCTTGGAGTTCCACATGCATCTTGAGGGGCTCTGTCAGTCCTGCAGTGTAGATGTTTACTTGTTAAATCTCATCAAGTTTCCCCTGCTCGAGCAACATGAGCAAGGAACTTCTCTGTGTACTCATCCATGGAGCCCGTCTTCCATAGGGTAGCAAGCTTGCCCAACGGATTATTGCATGTCAGAGGGTCGAAACAGATGTTAACGAGGCGAGAGAAGGACTCTCGGGTGAGAGGGTTGTGGTCCTTGTACAAGCACATATGACATTTCTACGCAATGCTTGTCATATGGAAGGAAGCTAGCCAGACCCTCTCCACATCTGGCGTGTGTTGCTCGTCTGTTGGAACTATTTCCAGCTACAGTACCGAAGGGGTTCATTATAGGAAAAGAGAGAGAGTGGATGTGGGAGGAATCAACCCCTACCATTGACCCTTTGGGTCCTATATATAGGTGAGGGAGAGGTGAAACTTTCTCTCCACTCCTTGGTGGGGTACAAATATTACAAAGAGGTCCTTAGACTTTTACATGGGCTGCTTTGCTACATGGGCTCCTTTGTAGGTTTGAGCCTTTCCCCCAACAGTAGCCCCTCAGCTGCAAGCTTTGATGGGACAATAGGGCAAATAGCTACTACTAGAAAAGGAACCAAGTTTAATGTTGACATGTACGCCTCGCTAAAAACTCCATCCAAAAAACCCACTGGGAAAAAAGGGCATGGAGAAAAGAGCGCGTACATGCGCATGCTCCTTACATGGTTGCTAGAGCTAACACTCATAACTACGCTTCATCTTGCTCGGGGAAGGCTGCTGCTACGGCTTCAGTAGGTGCTCCTCTACAGCGGAAGTCGAAGGTTCTTCTTCATCCTGGTCAGTGAAGGGGGTTCCGACGAAGGGGTCTTCGGTGAAGTGCTTGGCGAAAGCTACTACCGAGGCTTCAACAGAAGCAGCTTAAACGTAAGTAGCCGAGTTTGAAGATTATTGTCATGGCTCGCTGAAGTCCATGGTGCCTCGCATCTCCGCTTACGTGCACCGGTCTAACTCTTGGGACCCAGGAGGGACTTTAATCCTGGTGCCCCTTGTAGCCCCTCTTGGCCGGTGTTCGTGAGTGGTGAAACTTGTTTCGCTTTAGTAGCTCACCCTCAAAGTAACAGTCAAGTTGAGCACGCCAATGGTAAAGTCTTGTAGGGTATCAAAACTAAGGTTTTCGACAGGTAAAGGCTTACTCGAAACGCTGGGTGAAGAAACTTTCCTCGGTACTATAGGCCATTCGTACCTCGACTAATAGGGCCGCTGGTGAAACTCCTTTCTTTTCAGTCTACAGAGCAGAAGTAGTGCTTCTGATTGAACTGCAGTTTGGATCGTCACGAGTGGAATGTTACTCGGACGAGGCGCAAGGGCAATTACGAGCAGATGATACCAATATACTCGGGGAGTATCGTGATCGAGCATCTATACGAGCAGTCAAATATCAATAAGCGTTGTGTAGATATCACAGTCAGAAAATTTAGCCTAGGAAACTCGCTACTGGGGACCTTGTTCAAAGAAAGATGCAGAAACAGGCTAGGCGCCATAAGTTATCACCTAAATGGGAAGGACCTTATTTAGTAGTCAAAATCACTCGACCTGGATCAGTACAACTATCTACTCCAAACGGTGAAGAGCTCGAAAACTCATGGAACATCGATCAACTCCGACAATTTGATTCATAGATAAGGTAAATTAAAGGTAAGTAGATTACATTTTGATGAGACTGACTACCATATTACATACTTTTCTTTCTGACCTACATAGCTAGCACAAAATTGACAGAAAAGATTCACCTAGCTCTTGCAAATATTGAAGATCCACCACTTTGAACAGTTCAAAAGTATGTGGACCCCTACTTGAACTCGAACGAGTTGACAAACCTTTTTTACTCCTCCTTAGGGTGGCAGCTGATCACCCAGAGAACTGGTCGCCGGCCCGCATAAGGGCTAGGGAGAGTAACCAAGGCGAAGACCCTGCTGGAGCTGCTAACCGACGGTGGCGATGCCCAATGACCCTATGCGAGATGTGGAGGCGATTTGGCGGTTGTTGACGAAGAGAACAATCACGCTTTCTTCACCACTGGAGGCTCGAGGGCTCCATAGCCGAAGACCTCGATAGTGACCTGGTTGATAATCTCGTTAAGATCACCACCAACGATATCTACATCTTGTGCAGCCCACATCGTTGAGTCCTACGCCATTCGCTCTGTGGCGTCGGCGTTGAGGAAGTGCCAGAGGTGTCAAGTGAAGGGTCGACGACAATGGACATTGTGTTCCCTCTCCCCTTAGGCCTCTCGCTCGATTTCTCCCCATCAGAGAAAACGATGATGACTCCCGGCAGAACCATGGCGGGAGGTCGAGGGTGAGAGATCCTACTTCTTCGGTTTCTGGACATTGCTCAGGGGATGTCGATGGAGTAGGGGCCATGGTTTCTAGTTCCATGAGTTCTACTGAGCATTGCGCAAGGAGAAGGGAAGGAGATTGGGATGAAAACGAACAACTTTGGCTCCCTCTATTTATAGTCGTGAGAATAGGTCGAATGGAAAGGTTTGGTGCCGTCAAGATCCGATAACGAAAGCTGAAATTCTGAGGTTGCCTAGGGTGCGCAACGATTCAAAGCTGACGCATTGGGTGGAAGCCGAGATGTCACCAAGGCATTATGACGCTTCTAATCTCTGCAGAGGGATGCAGCATCATTATGACACATCAAATCAGAGTTTACAGTGAAAATGAGCATGAATGGGAATGGGTTTTTAATATTCATCTACCTAACTATTCAAATTCACTCGATGACCATAACATAACCACAACCATACGCTCATTGGTTTATGCCTTTGAGCATGTGGTCGAGAATAATGAATTGATACTTACGCTCTACTCTCCACTCGATCCAGTCATCGAGTAGAGAATCGGGGGCTATATCGCATACTATCGATGTTGTGTCTTCACTCTCTGTTTAAATATCATGCTAACCAGAGAGCTAGGGGTTACATTGTTTTGTCAGTGCTGATGTTGTAATTTCTACTTGAACTCAATTATGGAGCGAAGAGTCAAGGCCACGTCGGGTATTTTTTTTTATCCTATGGCTCTATTCTCTGTCTTAATTATGACATCAAATAGAGAGTCGGGGCTACAACACATATTTTTGATGATGCGGATTTACTCTCCACTCGATTCAATAGTCAAGCAGAGAGTAGGGTGCTACATCATGTACTTTTGATGGTATAGGTATGTTCTTTCTTACTCTTCGATCGAGAATCTTCTTCTCGACTAGAGAGTCGGAGGCTACATAGTAATACCATATTATGTAAATACATATTTTTTGCAAGTTTATTTCATTATACATCGACTGTATCAAATAGAACCAACATAGGCATGTGTTGGGTTGATGACGAACAACTATACCTTATAAGGCATAACAACATAAGAGATTGTCAGATATCTCATACTTAATTGCCAACAAGGTTTTGAAGTTCTAGTCGATCCTATATGTGTTCTCTATCAAGTTTGTGTTCGCACGTTGGTCAAATACGCAAGTCGGCTAAAAGTTTTCAAAAAACCATCATGTTGTCCCTTTCAAAAATAGTACAACATATACTCCGAAAATTACATAATTTGCTAAAATGAGCAATTGACTACTAGCTAGCAAGTAGAAAGAGATGTGTGGTTGATGGGATCACTAGAAGTTTAAGATGGTGGGTATTTATAAACCAAAATGAGAGATAAGTGCATACTAGTTGACCGTGCCTGCCTCGGCGGGTCTATCGTGTCTCACTGGACCGATGGCGTGCCAGACCGTGCTCATGCTGGCTCGTCTCCGCCAGACCGTGCCATGCCAGTATGGTGTGCCGCCCGCTCAGCACGAGCATAGCCTGTCACCATATGTCGTATCTGAACTGTACCTATAGTGGTGGGTCTCATACTTATTCCGGTAGTCACATCCATTTGAACAATTTTAAACTTTGTGATAAATATGTACGGTACATCTTAGAACGTAGAGCTGGGATATGATGTATTCCATTATCTAAACAGATCTCCACACAAAACGGCTCCTCCAGTCCCGATCAAACAAACAGGTCACTCTCCAGACTCCGCTTCCGAGGTTGCGCCCGCATGGGCATTGCGTTTCATGGGTATTGTGTGATGACTACGTGCGAGTCACATGTTTCCAGTAAAAACTTTTTTAAAGACTGTTTCCAGTAGAACCTGGGGCCTTGAGCCCTTGACACAATGTTCTTCAAGTCTCCAGATGGGCCTGGGGCCTTGAGCTGCTTGCTTCGTTTAGTCCTTCTGATCATTTTTTTTAAAAGCCGAGTCCTTTTGATCTTTCTGTCTTTTTTTTTAGTAGAAGCAGTATTCTGCCATAAACCACCTGCTTCTGCCTTCTGCTCGATGTTTCATCTCCGGGTCTCTTTTGTAAAAAACGCAGGTGGGGGAGTGTAATTTTTGTATGGTCAGTTCGTCGTGCTCCCACTCGTCCCTACACCTTCGCCGTTGTAGCCATTCGCTTCGACCCATTCGTTGTTACACCACAAGCGTTCGCTGTCTGAAAATCCACCTGCAGTTGTTTCCAGAACCTTCTTGCGCCATCGTAGAGAGCATTTCAGTTTGTTTCGAAAGGAAAAAGAGAGAGCATATCAGGGAAGAGTTTTGCAACTTCAGGCTACCACCGTTGTTGTTTTGCACATGCAGACCAAATCCAGATTGCTACATCTCTCTTCTTCACCACAACATGTCAACATGCATTTACCGCAGGGGCGAATCTTCTATGGTAGCCTGGCACATCAAGGCCGTCACGTTCAAGCGCAACACTCGGACAGTGTTGTTTGCCTGGTATTTCACTCCCTCGTTTTTTTGTTTTTTTGTTTTTTGAAAGAAAGGGCATGATGAAAATAGCCGGAACTGGAAATATGCTAATGACACAAGTGATTACACACCTCTAAATAGCCTGTGCTTTATTATAGTCGGGTGTACAGTACAAGGGGAACATGAAACGCACAACATACAACGAGTTACTCGTCCGCATCACGTCTAGTGGTTGATGCAGGCATCGATGGAGCAGCTTCTCCACGAGCCAGCTCTACTTCTCCCTCTTGTAGATCTTGTGCAGGAAGGACTTCAGAACAGTCTGAACCGCCTTGTTCGGCTGGGCCTCGATGTCGGCGATCAGATTGTTGTAGCTCTCCCTCTCGTACTCATGAAACACCGCCTGGATGTATACCAATACCAATGACAAAAGGGCGTAAACAACACAGAACATAAATGAAAACAGAGTGTCATGTTCCGCCACATGTTAAACGGGTATTGCCACATTTTGAATATTGTTTCAGCATCTCCAACCAAATTAGTGCCATCATGTGGTAGATTTTCTTGTTTATAAATAATAACAAAATATTGTTAAGATACCAGGGACAGTGCGTGAGTGACAGAGTCTCCATTTCATGCCTTATGCTGCTACCGGCGATATATACAAGGTCGACTCAACTGATAATAATTCATAAATAATAAGAACATGGAATGGTCAAGACAAACCTCCAGGTCAAGCTCTTTGTACAAGTCCTTCACCTTTGCAACAGACGCCGGGTCGGACTTCCCATAATTTTCCTGTCGACCAGTCATCAAGGTTTAAGCACTGTCTTTTATGTTGTGAAAAATTACCAAATTCATAGCACTTACAAATAGAATGCTGTTTTGGTTCTCATCAGCACGTTCAAGAGCTTGCACAACTAACCAGGAACACTTGTAGTCTTCAATGTCAGTTCCGATCTGTGATAAGAGTTCATACCGATGAGATCATAAATTAAAGAAAAGAGGGCCTTGATTACAATCGACTGAATTCAAACACTCAATCAAGTTAATAAAAAAGGTGCAAACACCAACCTTGCCAATGAATTCAGGATCACCGAAACAATCAAGATAATCATCCTGTAGAAAAATATCATTAATCAGAGGCAGTCCAATATAGACAAATCATATTATTTAACCTACAAAAAACAAGAGAAATACCTGGACTTGAAAGTATGTTCCCATTTCAACAAGAATGTTCTTTACATCACCAAAGTTATCCAAGTTCTCACCAGACAGCAGCAATGCACATGCAACCTTGGATGAAGTAGAATATTGTTACTACAGACATCTAATTAAAGGCTACCATTATCATCCACATAATATAAAGAAACATATAGAATGCCAACTCTTACAGGAAGATAAAATGAATAGTAGGCTGTCTTGTATTGAACAATGCGGCGGTGACTGTTCAAAATGTGAATCATTGAAAGAAATTAGCAATAAATAGAGATGATATCCCAAATTTGTGGTACACTGGAAACTACACAAGCAGTGGTAAAGAAGAACTATCTTTTTTTTAAATAACACTTGGTTACCAAAATATATTCGATAAATCATGCAAGGAAACAAAGTATATAATTGTGTTACTGTTACTGTGCAACATGAACTTACATTGTTAAGTTGTATTTACTCAGATCCTTTTCACCCTCGTGAGTAGTGATAAGATCCAATAACTGCCCTGAAGCTGTCTTGAACTCAACCTAAAAACATAAAAAGAGTATCAGTCATTTGAAAGAAGCAATCAGTACATTTAGCATGAACATACACTAATGTTAGAAGACATGATTACCTCATTGAACAGATCAATGAGATCAACATAATATGGTTTTCCTTTGAAGTGGCGTTGAAGGATCCGTGAAATATGGTTGCGAAGGATAATCCCATCGTTTACAGCAATGAGGCCAACCTATTGCAAAACAAAAGGCAAGCAGTTGGTTTCATAGTTTACAAGCTAAAAGCCGAACACAATATGTAAAAACTCAACAAGGCATTAGTATAAATTAGTTCCCTACGAGGAGATCAAATAGAAACATGGAACATGAAAATAAGTTACTTAACAGGAGATCAAATAGAAACGTTGTAACATGATAGTCAGTCGGAGTCGCTATCTTTGTGACCAGGTGGACGATACAGTCTAACACCTGCTAGCAGATTGTGTGTTCGCCAGAGAGGTCTGGTTCAAGGCACTCCAATGTGTTGACCTGTAGGCTTTGGCGCCAGATGGAGTTGAGTCCGTCTTCCAGGAATGGTGGCGGAAAGCGCAAAGCGGAGTTCCCAAGGGGGTTCGTAACAGACTCAACTCTCTCGTTATCCTGGTGGCCTGGTCCATTTGGAAGCATCGCAACCATTGCGTCCTCGATGGCATTCGGCCCAATGTGGCGTCCCTGCTGCGTGAGATCTTTGAGGAGGCCAGTTGCTGGGATGAGGTGGGCGCGATAGGGTTGCGTTCGTTTTTCGTGTGAGTGTTTCGTCGGAGTTGCTAGCTATGTTAGTGGCGCGCATGTAACTAAAAGCTAACCTAGCCGTTGGTACGGTTTTGTAATCGATTGTTTCTCTTTCTTAATATAATGGCACGAAGCTCTCCTGCGTGTTCGGAAAAAAAAGTTGCATAACAGATGAACAAATTCTTCGATAATTCGGTGCTAACATTAAATCTTTATAAGTAAAGCCTTGGTAGAGCCATCAAAACGATAATCTATAAAAATAATTTTGTAGATAAAAAAGATAATTGCTTCTCATCTAACCTGAGGCACCCTAAACCAGCAAGGCTGGCCACGTCGTGTCTGGGAGTTGTCCATAATATCATCAAGCACAAGAAAATATGCTTGAAGCTGCAAAATGAGAAGGGACCCAAATGAGAAATAGTAATTAAAGGTCCCAACTTATCAGAGATTTTAAGCTATTAACATTTAGCAAACATGCTTCAAAACTGGAGGAAAATTTTACCCATTCAATACACCAACCAAGGGTGCAGGCATGAAATATCTCCTCCTTGCTCAGAACATCCACACCCTTCAATATCTTGTAGCTATCGATGACAGAGAGCCCACGGTTGCACTTTCCTCCGAGCACATTATAATCCACCATCTGCTCCAGACGAAATAAACAAGTCAAAAAAAGTTATCTAAGTTAGGAATTTGTTATTCTCAAATAGTAACAGAAGAAACTAAAAGAAGAATATCATCAGATACAGTGCATTTCCAGTTTCAATTGATTTGTTTTGCAGACCACAAACATTGGCAAACGAAAATGTGAATGAGTGGAAAAAAACCATCATAATACCTGCACTGGATGACGTCAATATGTATCCATTGACAAGAGCCAACAGAAACACTTATTCTTTAGAAAGGGATAGATAACAGACTCAATCCATCAACTATACTCCTAAATAACTAGCAAGAAATGACATGCTTAACAAATGTGTGATGCTCCACATTTTCCTTTGCCTATAATTGTTCTACTGCTTAACCAATGAAAATTGACTTCCTTAATGTAAACAATACTCAGAATTTCTGGTGCTTTTGACATCTCGGTCAAAATTTCTGGTTCTTTTGACGTCGAAATCTTCGACATGTATTTTAACTGTTAGTTTTAATCACTACAGATGTTTTAAGTAACAAAAGTTTAGCAGATGACAATATTTACTCAAATGAAAAAAGAACCATGTGATCAATCCAAATATTTTCAAAAGATATCTTTGGTACAAGATGAAAAGTTTGACAAACATTTCGATTATTTTCTATTTATTCAGAGTTTAGTCAGCACAACTCAATTTTTACAACAGAAGGCGATCTGCTCATCTTGATTCTGTCCAGTCAGTAATTTTCAAGATTTTCTTCCGTCAAGTCAATTAACAAAGTCCTTTAAAGTTATATTGATGTTCATCAAACAAAAGCAAATCATGCAGAATTTAAACGAAAAAACAATAACTTTTTACTTCGATGCCTTATGGAATGTGTGTACCTATAAAAGTATGTGAATTCTAGATGGTATGCTCCACCAGCAGCCTATTCATTACCCCTTATGGGCCTTAGCAACGTGTCAAGCGTCAGGAACAACAACTCAAATGCTAAGAGTCATAGAGATTAACTAAACTGAGAGAGAGAGAGAGAGAGAGAGAGAGAGAGAGAGAGAGAGAGAGAGAGAGAGAGAGAGAAGGGAGACTGAGTATACATGAAAGAAGGTCTGTTCTTTCTACTTTGGCTTTATCGTAGACTGTCTATCGAGCCATCAATTTGTTATGAAAGATCTAGTTGTTGTGAAATCTGCAGTTGCTAAAATGGCGACGGCGGAGGTGGTGGTGGCCAACGCCTCTCTGTGAGAGAGAGAGAGAGAGAGTACTCTGTTGCTCAGACTTCCCAGACAATCCAACTCTAACTCCGCTAAACTAATCCAAACAACAACCCATCATGTTTACTTATTCTGTTTCTCCCAATCCTCACTCCATACCATTCTAACAACACGAAACACATAATCGCGCGAACCGGGAAAATTCACCGGCCAGGCATCAGATCCTCCGAATCACCGGAATTCCAGAAAACCCTGCAAAAGTCCAAAGTTCTGACGCGAGCATATAGCATCCTCCTCCGCTAAACCAGACCAATCCAACTCTAACTCACACTAAAATAAAAATAAGAGAGGCGAGAGGGGAAGCGAGAGAATTACGCGGTCGATCCACTGGAGCGACTCGTCGGTGAACTCGAAGGCGGGGTCCTCGAGCATCTCCTCCTTGAGCTTGCTGTATATCTCCGCGAACGCGGCCTTGGTGTCGCCGCCGCCCGAGGCGTTGGCCACCACCACCTCCGCCGTCGCCATTGCGCCCTCGGAGCTCTTCCTCACCTCACGTCGCGCGGGCGCGTTAGGAGACGACGAGGGGGGGGGGCGAAATTCTGTGGAGAGTATTGGAGGGGAGGCCAAAAGGACGAGGAGAAGCGAGGCGCTGCTGCACGGGAGTACGGGATTGTGATGCGGGCGAACGGATTTGTAATCCTATGCTCGAGTTAATTATAAAAAAAATCCTATGGTCCAGCAACAACCCATAGGGAGCCACTACAGTGATATAACATGTATATAGGGTGAGATGCTAAATCTCATGTGCCCGAAAACGTCACTCTATTCGGTCGACGTAGCTCAGCCATCGAATAAGAATTAGACGTGTGAGATTGTTTCTTCTCCTTTTAGCCCAACGTATATTGTTTTCTCTGGCGCATCGATGAACCTTCTCAACGTATATTGTCTTCTCTGACGCATCGATGAACCTTGCTCTGCCACGTTATCCACATCCTCCTGTCTCCAATGACGTTCCACTGTAAGATCCACGTCCACCGCTCGCCGTCTCTCTCACCACTCTTTTTAATCTCCCTCGCTGCCAATCCCACCCACTTATTGTCCACTACTTTGACGATGACACTACCACCTTGCCTCACTATCACGCCACCACCTACCGCCGATTCAGTTGCCTCCCCAAGCATCTCTCTAAACCGGCACCCAGTGAACCCACCTCAAACCCTAACCCCTTTATGTAACCTCGTAGTTGCATATGCTTTTTCTTCAACGCGTGTTCACACCATGGATTGAACGTCTTGCGATCGAGGGTAGCAATGGGTCGGATCGGGACTGGGTGAAACAAGAACACACCCAACCCGAACCCGAAAATCAAATCGGGTGTAAAAGGACCCCCGCCCCAGGGTCGGTGAGGACCCGAGACCCAATTGGGGACCCATCGCCTGCCACGTTTCTTTTAGCTTCTGCCAGCGGCGCATAGAGATATGGGGGCATAGGCGGCAACGCCAGCGACTGCGGTGAGTAAGCGACGGGGGCCTCGGCGGCCCCTGGCAGGTAGCAACACCAGCTAGTGCGGTTGGGGGAAGGCAGTGACAGCAGGCAGGGGCCTCGGCGGCGGCTGCTGCGCAGCAATCGACAAGCAGGACACGCGGCTGAGGGAAGGCAGCAACGGGCCCAGGCTCTGGACCATGTGCTGACGCCACCTCGACCACACATGACGCATCCGGCATTTGGTCAAAAACCATGTTGCATTGGCCCCCAAATTTCCCACCGGCCACCATGTGTGTTTGGGTCCTACATGGACGACTGACTCACACGTTGCGCGCAAGCCGCCCCATCTGTGTTTTGCGGAGGCTGCCTGTCCTGAACCCAGCTGGAATTAGGGCCCTAACATGACAGCCCTGCAAATCAAATTTTACATCCAAACTTGTCTCCATCAGATCTAAAACCCGCAGGATCAGATCCGTCGCCACCCTTACTTGTGATTATCAGGTGCCAGATCATTACATATCCGTTTCAACCTCATCTGTTCATCCCTTCGATGTTCTAAATATACCCTCCAGCCAGGGCTACGGGATCACTGGGTGCCGCCATTAGCCGTTGCTGCATTCGACGAGCAGGGGGCATTGTGGCAGGTATGTCGTGGCAGAACATGCAATTGGATAATGGGCGCGTAACCATGATCGAGGTTCCGCGATTATGCTGCTCACGGCGATGAGTTTTATACACTAGTCCCATCGATGAGCTCCACTTCTTGTCTTCGTTGCCCCTTGTATGCTCAGCTCAGCCTCATGATCCATACCCCGTGGTGTTTTCAGAAGCTTCGAGCAGATGGTCATTACTGTGATCGTGACACGCTGACGTGCATGACGCATAGGTTGTTGGTTGGTAGATAGTGCAGGTCTAGTATTGATGGATATACGAACATATTCCTCCGGAAAACAGTAGTGGGATAAACTGAAGGCCATCATATCGTTCTATTTTGGGATACATATAGATATTCCTGGTATATATCCCGTCGGGACATCCCCAGTTACCCAAGTCACTCGAGAAGCTGACAGAACATTTGGTTTTGATCCGATCGCACTCTCTGAGTTGGCTTCATTAGCGAGCCTTCATCGGCAGTTTCCATCAGCTGCTGCCCCCGCCACCGAACCTTGTTCCGCTACAGAGTTCGCTTTGGCGTAATAACAACTGCACACGTGAAATTAATATTAGACATCTAGATTTAAACGACAAATAATAAAAAATTAAATGTATTTTTAAAATATACTTTTTTGTCTTAAAATAGATATTATTTTAGCTTCTTTACCAATATTTAAAATACATGACGTTCTATGATTTCAAGATAACTTTAGATTAGGTTTTTCAGTTTTACCTCTCCATTAAATCTCTACTTCTCAATATAAATCTCATTTTTAATCATGCTACATCATTATTACTTATAGATCAATATGCAATAAAGGAGGGTAAGATGGTTATTTTACCTTTCACCTTAATACCTATGCCCAAATCTAAAACATCATGTATTATGAGAAACATAATCTAACTTTGTACAGTGAACGTTTGATCAACTCGATTTTATCATAAAGATCGATTGAATCTATCATAACTCATGTATTTTATAGAAGTATAGATATATATACACATGATTGGAGTAATGATGGGGTTGGGGAGGGAGGCCGTGGATGACAGTTACGGAAGGCACTCGGGGGCAGTAGGCTATGTATCGAAGGAGCAAGGGCAGTAGGCTATGTATCGAAGGAGCAAGGTTCGAAAATATATTTGGGACCCAAAAATCGCCCTGGGATTTTTCGATATTCGCAATAAAAAAATCGATCAAAATTTAGCGAGAATTCAAACAAATTCACTCAGTCAAATTTATAAATTAGAGGCAAAATTTGGGTCAACCGACTATTTGGTAACAGCTCAAATTCCATCTCGTATTTTATTTGTGATAAAAACTGCTTGAATTTCATAAAAAATCGTTCAGTTTTATCGAATTTCAGTGAAGTGAAAAAACCAAAAAATGCTTAATTTTGTAAAATTGATAACTAATTCATCTGAGCATCAAATCAAGTGAAACAAATTTTATTGGTTTCGCTGTAACATGATCTACATTATAAAAATATTTGTACTCATGAAAAAAAATTATTTTCTGTGAGAAAAAATATTTTCTAAACCTAGTTAAATGCATAGTTAATTCTTTGGTAATCTAAAAATCATGGAACTAATTTTGTTAGTCATATTAAATGATCATATGCCTTTTAAAATACATGAACTCATTAAATAGTTATTGTAACATGCATGATTGTGTAAATGTGTTGCAACTAGATTAATTCATAACTAACCCATCACACAACCAAAATTAGTTCAACCATTTTTATTGGTTTACTTGTACTATTATTTATGTAAAAAAATAATGGTAGACACAAAAAAGTTAATTACAGTGCTATCTATTAACATATTCACTTTATGCTTGTGAACTTTGTAAAAATTACGAAGAAATTAATAAAACTTTAAATGAAGTGCAACAAATTTTAAAGATCCTATTAAAATACGTCCTACACAAAAGAAATATGTGTTTACATGTTAAGCTTTTTACTGATATATGATAGGCCAAATCATCATATTCATAAGGACTATTTTAGTATTTTTCTTTTTTTTCAATCTTCCTCAATATAAAATATGATGTAAATGATATTATTTTTGAAAAAAAAACACAGAAGGTCTTAAAATTATCTCTAATATTTTTAGAATTTTTATGATATTTTTAAAAAAATTGAATTTAAATAAAAAAAACCAGTCAAATTAAAAATTCGGTGCAGAGCAAATTAACCGTTTTTTAATATCAAACGTTTATCGATGATTTTTTGAACCGTGCACATGAGCAAGTGTGGGGGCACGGAACCTTCCCTTCCCTACGTTAGACCATCTCCAATCATATTTCCTTTATTTTGTTCTCTTCTCAATTCCCTTCCCTATTCTTATTTCTTTATTTTATCTTATCTCCAACAGCTTCTGTCGGTGACATGGGAACCAGGGGTCTCTAAGTCCCGAGGCCAGGACAGCAGAGTGTCACGTGGCGCCCTCCTTTGGGGATTATCTCCCCGAGATACGAGAAAACCAAGTTCCGGAAGAGGGTGCTCGGGGCCATGAACAGTGGTCCCCGAGTACCCGAGTTCCCTGATGACAAGAGAAGTCAGTCCCAGGAGAGGGTGCTCGGGGCTATGAATAGTGATCCCCGAGCACCGAGTTCCTCGAGGACCCAAGCAGGCGAGTTCCGGGAGAGAGCGCTCGGGGCCATGAACAGTGATCCCCGAGCACCCGAGTTCCCTGAGGACCAAGAGAGGATATATCCGGGAGAGAGTGCTCGGGGCTGTGAACAATAGTCCCCGAGCACTCACAGTTCCCCGAGGGCTCAAGAAATCCTTCGCCGGTGGTCCCCACAGGGGCTCAGCGGTGAGGTGTCAACTGGTGAGAGGCCTGATGCTGCATTTAAAAGGGTGTGTGGTCTGTCACTTCCAACCACTCCCATCACGCCTGCTGTCAGTCCCTGCCACGGTCTGGCAGGGAGGCGTGGGGACATTTAATGTGCGGGTCCCGTCGCGCGTCATCCGGCGCGCTTCGGGATAACGTCGCAGGGCTCGAGGCGTAACGCCTGCCGCCCTGCTGTGTCAGACTCGCTCTGACCGGGCAGGCACGCGGGGCTGCTCGGTGGCTGCCCGACGGGCCCTCCCCGCTGCACCCGCTGAAAAGCGGAATGATGGCGACGAAGACCGGACGGGGGCGCGTTTTCAACCCTCCCCGTCACCTCAAGCTCAGTCCATGATGGTTGCTTTCCATTTATGACGCTTTAGAACTTGCGCCATCCTTTCTGGGGCACGCTATCCACCCCAACGGGTATAAAAGAGGGGCGGGCTCCCTGGAGAGAAACAGATCGGAAAAAGGACTCGGACTTGGATCGACCGAAGACACGAGAACATATCGAACGAACTCCGGACGACGACGACGGAAGAAACACGAAGCTCTAGACTTAGACAAACATACTTGTACACAGCAGATCCTCAGAGAGACATTCTCTGAGTATTTATAGCATACACACATGAGTAGGGTATTACGCATCGTGCGGCCCGAACCTGTCTAAAATCCCCTGAGTATTTACTTCCTCCTGCATCCGATCATCCACTCTACCTGCATCTCATTTACTCCCATTCATTTCACGTACGAGGCGGGTTCAGAATCATCCCCGGCCGAATCTCAAAGGGGATTCCTCTGTATCTCTGTTTGTGGAGTTCACCATCCGACAACTTTACTTCGAGAAGAATTGTGAAAGAAAAGTAGAGAAAATCTCGTCCTGAAAAGAATGATCTGAAAATCCCTTCGTAACAGGAACTGTTGGATTTATGAAAAAAAAAAAATTCCTTCACAACAGAATTTTCGCTCGTGACGGAAATCCCTATGCATAGTCTTACGGTTATCGCTTTTCCAGTCAACCCAGTCAGTGTGTGCACGTTGATGGTGAACAGTTGCTCTCGGTCCGTCCATGGTTTATGGCGTTCTTAATTACCCTTGTAATCGAACTGTCGTCTTGCTGCTCCACAACCGATCGAATTCAATTATTTTCTTTCCATGACCTCCACAGCATGCATTCATGAACCCGAAAGATGAGATATCCACCACCCTGTCCACCCAGTACGTACGTAAGTACCGAAAGATGAGTGGTTCGATCCTTTGATCGAGACAAGTCGGCGATCGAAACCAAAGGAGCGATTTGAGGCGGAGACGAGGCTTTTGTCGCGGATAACCCAGAATCGGCACAAGCTCCATGTGCACGTCGAGTCGTCGATGGGCGCGACCAGCGACCAATGCTGACTCCGCCGATCACGTGTGGCTGACCTGGACTCGACTCGAGGAGCCCCCGTGCCCGTCCTGTCTCCGTTCGTAAAGCACGTGACAGAGAATTGGAATGTTAAACCGGAAATTTTCGAGAGAGACGATCGCAGCGAGAGCTGCGGAGCCCATTTTGTCAACGTGCGCTTTGACTTGGACCCTGCTATTTCGCGCGGCGGAACCCTCCTCGCACGTGATCAGACAGCCCTAATCAGGTAAGTAGTTCATCTCCTCAACTTACCATTTTCGGACTCCATCTGACCATCTTCCCCATCGAGCTATCCCACTGGGACGGTGCTAATTTGAGAAAAATTATCAAAAAAATTTGGTTTAAAAGTTTTTAAAAAAATTGGTTTAATTTTTTTTAGAAAAATTACTGAGAAAAAGTTTAGCTTAAAACTTTTGAAAAAAAATTACCCCCGAGAATAAAAAAAATTGGAAAAAAATCTTAGGTAAAAATCAACTAGAAAAATTAGCTAAAAAAATATCAAGAAAAAATTTGGCTCAAATTTTTTTTTAAAAATAACGAGAAAGTGGTAGCTTATAAATGGTTGTACGGCTGCGAAGTGGAGATCCTGTGTCGATCTGCCGTCCGAAGCCAGAAGGAAGCAGACGTTACCACTGCCTTCTTTTGGATTCCTTTCCCTTTTATCTTGCGCTTCTTCGCCATCGTGCATGGAAGATCATGTACTGGCTGGTAGCCTGATACGACGGGTTGGTTTCGTCGATTGGTCGTGCGTGGGGATGGTCTCCTATCTCCCTGCGGCCGCGGCCGGCGGAAACGGATCCTGCGGGCAGTAGGAGACAGACGGCCGGAAGGAGTAAAGGAAACTGGCCGGCTTGACTGTCTTGTCTCGATCTATAAGATGTAGAATTTTCTATTGACTATGGTAGGATTTAGGATAGCATCAGAGTCCTATATAAGACGGGGATTCAGACCTTCGGGAGGGAGAGGAGATAACTTCTACAACCTAAGGTAGATTAACACATAGGCAATTTGGCGTAAGCACCAAGACCACAAGAGATACTCGACGACTTCAACTCTAGTTTAGTTTAGATAAATCTAGTTAGTTTACTTATACTCGAGAGAATACATATACATCAACTTTCATATGGGACGTAGGGTATTACTCTAGCCAGTACCTCGAACCTGTCTACATCGTGCGTCTTGTTTTGTGCTCGATCCCTGATCTCAAAGGTACCCCGGTTAAATTATGGACATATTGTCAAGAACTAATTTTTGACAGCTGGCGCACCAGTTATGGACATTCTTCTATTTTTCAGGATCGATCATGTCTCAAGTATGCATCCGCGTCGAATTCTCCGACACTGGTTTCTACGACCACTTTGTGTCGGTGGTAGTCATCTTCAAATCACCTCCTGCCGGCTCCGAGATCACCTTCAGAACTATGGTTTACCGCTGGGACAATTAGGGTGGACTGATCTGCACCAGTATTCTTGAGTCCAACCCATTGGACACATACCGCGAGGTGGGATACCTCGAGTGGAATCCCAATGAGCCTAGCGTTCTTCAGTTCATGGACATCAACAATGACAGACAGAGTGAAGAAAGTGGCAATGACGGCTCCATCGATGGCCAGAGCAACCGAACAGATCGATTCGTGTTTATGACCTGAGCCAACGACACCCCAAACAAGCAAAACACGAAAGATCCAGGCACCGTGATGAACAATGATGTAGGAATCCTTGAAGATCCAGCAGCGGCAGCTGCCGCCCATGGTACCGGCGTCGTTGGAGGATTACCACTAGGGACGTCCGCAGTTGGAGCTCTAAAGGCACCCTATACTGCCCATCATCGACAGATAGCTGAGGATCAGGTGAACCCTGATATTCGACGTTGACTCAGCCTAGGAACTCCTACTGTTCAGGTGATGCCTCCACCTGCAAATATTCCATGATCGAGGGATGAACCCCCTTAACATAGTGATCACGAAGCATCATTGAATCGACCGCAGCCAAACCTAGGCAGTGATGTTTTTAGTACTCCGGAAGCTAATGTCCAAGAAGCTTATATGATTCTAAGGTCCTTCCCTGAGTTGGATCCGACGAATCCTCTAACCCCAACAGTTGTGCTTCCTCCATTCTAATCTCGTGCTCACATTTTGTTTTAGCCTCTCTTATGCAGCCCCCACAATATGGTGGCCTGATAAGGTTGATTCATTTCTTAAAATAACAAGGCTTAGGATAATAAATTCGTAGTTAGAAGTGATATACTCAAGGTATAATTGGATTGTGTGGATAAAGGCAAAGAGAGAGACGCACCATGAAATCGTTGTCAAGCTCTGGACACATAAAGAGCCTCCTACCAAAAGTTTGGACCTCAAAGGATGTTGATATTTGAGCTCGATCACCACACCTGCACAATGGACACTCGTGCCATTGTGGTAATCCCATATGGTGGTTCCTCCAGGAATCTATGATGACCTGTTTTGAGGCGGCAAGAAAAGATAATTATGATCACGGTCTAAAAAGGCTAGGTTTAAAAATAGAGTACATGTTTTACTATCACGGTTGCATATGTGTGGGTAACACAAATTTGACAGTTATATTATGCCACGGTAAAAGGATGTATGCTGCTAAAACACATCTATAAAAGGTTAGTGTATCTAGAAACTGAAGCCACATCGATCAATGGAGAGTAAGGGTGGTAGGGGGCGGGGACGCTGGTGGTGAGATTAGAGGATTCGTTTGGTCCAACTAAGTACGAGGAGCCTCTCTACAACTTCCCTTTGCAAGATAGGACTTATTTTCATGCTCTAAATCACCTAAGGATTTACGAGCACCTGAATGAGTCGTTGCCAAAGTGCTTCTATGGCTACAATTGCATCGTTCAGATATATAATGGGAGCATTTATGGGGGGCGTCGATTCTTTCGATGTTCTCTTGGTAGGGTGAGAACTATATTACCATGATCGTCGGTGCCATTTTTTGAAAGTATTATACATTGTGACCTTCACATTTGTACAGGTCTCCGACGATGACCCCGACAACTGTTAGTACACGAGATGGATCGATCTGCCTGTTCTACAACATATCCAATATTACGTGCACCACATGCAAGACCAAATATTTGACTTGCATAGGAAGGTAGAGAATATGTAAAGTCCTCTTGTAATACACTTGGAGGGCCCTTCTGTATGCCTCGATCCATGGTGCAGCTACCCGTGCCACAATATGGATACTCCTCCTCTGTCAATACAGTACAATGCTGGAGATTATTGGAACTTAGGAGTCTCATCACAGTTCACTCTAAGTCAGTACAATTAGAACTATTGTTAAAACGGCGTTGTAATTTATGTATTGTCATATCAATATTTGGTCTTTATATTCCTAAGATATGTTAGACGAAACTCTGTTACAGCATTAGAAACCATCTTCCTAGGGGACCAGCGGTGATGAGGAGAAAAGGGGGCAATGTACTCACTTAGAACCAATAAAAATTCGTATCTTATTCCTCATGAGATCTCCTCGCAAAAACTATTTCTGCCTATCAATGTCATGTGAAGCAATGGCCCACACGCACGCACAGCAAAATACACACAAAAGGCCTTTTTTTTCTTTTTCTAGACTATGTATCACCCTTTTGTAACCTACAAGTGTACCACCCATCGCTTCTCAGCATCTAGTCAGTACAGGCCTTTGGAACGAAGTTTCTGTGAGAGGTGCGACGCATGCATCGGCCGATGGCCGGAGGTCGCGGCATTTGTAGGTAGCGCATCCGACCTATCCCCTGGCTTAGGGTGCAAGCTCTACAGATCGGCCGGCACAGTCAGCATTTATAAGGAGCCAACTTCACATCAGCTGAGCTCTTGCTTGCAGAGAGGGCAAGAGGAGATGATCCTCAGCCACCGGTCCACGCACTTAAGGTGGAACATGTGTGTGCACGGCAGCTGCCGCACCTCCTCCTTCTCCTTGTACTGCGCCAGGCAGATGGAGCACTCCTGCAGTAGCAATTCGGAGAAGTTCAGACTAGTAGAAAGGTGCTGTCAGCCGATGCAGTTCAATGCTCGGAGTTCTTCATTGTGCTGTACTGCTGTATGTGTTATGTATGCCATCACAGTTGAACATATCAATGGTCATGATTTCAGTTTGCTAGGATTAGCAGGAAAAGAGGTGCTTATTATATTGGCAGCATCCAAAAATGTAAAGTTTGGACTTCTTATCTTTAGTATCATCCAAAAAGGGAGCACGTTCTACGTTCGTACGCACGGTTATCACTTTTGGGATATCCTATTCCGGCCTGTAGTAGTTTACCAATCATTTGTTTGGCGAAATTGTTCCAGGTGTCCTCCGTTTCTACTCCGTTATTTTCCTACCTCAACTCGCAGAGATGTTGCTTTGTTTTCTACTAGCATGATCCTTTGTGAATTGTGACCGCAACTTCGGAACAGCGCGCGGGAAAAATGAATTTAGTAACTCACTCGATTGTCGTGCTCGCGGTCTCTCGGCACTTCGGGCTCCTTGAACCGCCACCGCGGCAGCACGGCGAGCTGCTCATCAGAGGCGCCCCTGCCGACGGAGGCCGAATTCATGTTGTAGCCGAGCGCGTAGCCGACCATGGGGACGAAGCAGCAGAGCAGGAGGAAGAGGAGGAAGGGGAGCGAGTAGACGACGGCGTTCCATGCGAGCAGGCCGACGCAGAGCGCGTACAGCCTTGGCGCGCGGTGGAACGACCCGAGCCGCGCGTCGAACACCCACACGTTGCCCATCACGAACCACATCGCGAAGAACAGCTCCAGGAACGCCCTCGCCTTGTTCATTAGATACGAGCTGTCCCTGCATTCGCGCAAGAATCCCATTACATGAAGAGATCTATCAAATGTCGAACGAATTACGATGCTAAGTTTGTACTACCTTAGCGCGTCGTTGACGCCGTGCATCTCGGGGTCGCCCGAGAGCTCGTCGCCGCGTCCGGCGGCGGCGGGATAATGCCTGTGGCGCCAATAGAGGAGGGGGAGGCTGAGCACGTTGCCGACGTTGTAGGCGGCGACCCAGAGCCGAAGCGGCCACGCGGGACGCTCCTTGGGTGAGTTTGCGACGACGGCGGTGGTCAGGACCATCTGCGCGACGATGACGCCGAGCTCGAGGGCGAGCCAGCCGGGCGAGTTGAAGGGGTTGGAGACCAGGTCGGACCTCGGGCCGTTCTGGTACTGGTACACCCGGCGCAGGAAGATGAACCACCGAGCCCTCGACATGCGCGCCACCGCGCGCATCGTGAACGCCGACACCCGGCCGGCGCTGCTCCCCGGCGCCGCTGACGACGACGACGAAGGCGGCCGCATTGTTGTGGGGCAGAGGAGGCATGCCGAGTTTATTTTCTCCTCGAAGGATAAATGGTGGGAGGGTGGAAGCGGGTTGGGTTCGAGATGGTGACCAATAATCTAACGGCTTTGCTTTGGCGCCAAGAGTGGAGGAGGTGGAGGGAGGATCACAACGGTTGGCCTAACCGTCTCCCTCCCGCCATGCTTCCTTCCTCCTGGCTCTTGCGTTCTCTGGCTTGTGTTTGGTTTTGTTTAGGTGGGAAGCAAGAAGCTGCCGAGCGGTCCGGGCATGGCGCGCAGGTGGCCTGACTTAACCGAGATTAACTAACCATTATGGGCTTAGAGTAGCAGCACTTTATTTTCTTAAAATTCAGATTACGCCTTGTTACTATTTAAGATGGCTTGTTAGTATCGTATTAGAATGCTGGTTACTGGACTAACAAATTATTCCAGTATTTGAGAACACCATGATCACATTGATTGATGTTTGAGAGGAGAATGGATTCTTTTTTTAATTATCTTCTGTAACACAACCAGTGTATTTCAAGGAAGATGACTGGTATCATCGGATGTGTCAACTGGAACTAATGAAGAATTGATCCATGAGGCTGACAGCGAGGAACCAGAGCTCGTGTATAGGTTGCACGTCTCTGTAGATGTGGTGTGCAACTACCACGAGCTCATTTTCTCCTTTTGCTTGAGAAACTCTGCCTCTGAGGCTCTGACGTGACTCTAGCTAGTTTTAGCCTCGACTTCGGAAATTTTTTACTGTGAAGAGCCATATTAAGATCTTATTTAGTAGAATTTCAGCTCTAAAATCTATACAGGATTTAGAATTTGTAAAATAAAATAAAAAATTTAAATATATATTTTTAATTTAAAATAAAAACAAAATACCTCAAAAACCGTCTATCAATCTACTGCTGAAGCTCAGTCAATCAAACCCTAAGACTAAGACCAGTTAGAGTTGGCACAAGCGTATGTCGAATTGTCGATGATGGTAATTTCGATCGTTGCCGCGTGGACTTGTGCTGTCGTGCCGTTTGGTACCCTCTTTTCGTCGTGCTGCTCGGGCAATCCAAGCTTAGAAGTCCTCGTCAGAAGTTGTTCTGCTAGTCTTTACGCGAAGGCAAAGGCCTAGATGTTTGGTAACACCATCTGTACTGGGTCAGAGCCCACTGACGCACCAAGAAACCAAAGTGCCAATGGCCATAGTCCAGTCCATGCAAGTCTCGCCAATTTGTGTGGTTTGATAGGCCCGAACAGCCTGTTTCCTGGGACAACCTTAGGCCCGATCAAATTTCGGCGTTGCGCCCACGAGATCCCGTCATCCATGAAAAGCCGGAGCCAACGCTGGGCCGCAATCTTTTCCCATTTTTTGGGGGGTTCAGACTTCAGAAGTAGAAAACGCGAGACAAATTGTACTTATGTGCTGTGGCCGTGGCCCGTGTGGCAATCTCTGAGCAGTTTCGAGTTTCGTAAGTCAGGAAGCCTCTAGGTACTGGGCAGACCGGTTTGGAGTTTGTTGGGTACAATAGTATACTTTTTGTAAGATAAGAGTAAGATACAATATCAGTCCTTAAACAAGTCCCGTAGACCCGGATGACACTGCAGAACTACATATTTTGGGCTCTACTGTCCAATTTGATATCTGGGAAATAGCTAAAATCCGTAGCTTTGCACTATACAAATGCACTAACATGTCGTTTTGCGTGACATTAATATACTAAATCTATATTTTCACTATACAACTTCGCATTATCAAACGGTTAATTGATCAGGGACTTTTCTTCCCATCCGACGGCAATCGATCGACAGCGAGGACTTGATCAATACATCAAGAGTGACAGTACTGTACGTACCACTGTTCCTCCAAACAGTAATAAGTTCCCTTACGGGTTATCCTAAGTCCTAACTTACGCATGGAGATCGACTCAAACGTACTCATCGCGTCGATGTGCTTGCTCGATGCCCTGATGGTATGTTTCAGCGATGGATAGATGGAACGAAGGCATGCGGCGCCGAGGCAGCGTAAGACCGTAAGTTGGTTTGGTACGGTTACAGGCTTACGGCTCGCAGACGATCGAGCAGGATCGCACGCGCGGTCCCGGGCGAGGAAGGAGGCCACGATTTCCAGCGCCTTTTTCGACGCCCCGGAGGTCCGGACCTTCCTGAGGGGGCACCGGCCGGGCTCTCGTCCGGCAGCGGAGGCGGGGTGGGTTGGGACGTTCCCCGTGCGCGCGACAACAATTACGGCCGTGAGGCGACGCCCGTCGGCGCGCGCACGTACTCGTACGCGCCCGAACGAAACCACCCGTGTCGTAAAGTCGTGAGGCTTTCGAGCCTCGTGCCGACACTCCCGTGCCCGGTGGTCAACCTCGTGAGTGCGCCATGGAGGGGCCACGTCAAAAGGCGTGGGGGGACGGCGACGCTGCACAACATCGTCGTTGCGTCAGTCGGGAGTCGCGACCTAGGTGATTGACGTCCCCGGCCGTAGCCATTATCGCTAGGTGGAATATCGTCACAGCGCGCGATAGCAGCAGCCGGCGAGGGATTCGAGTATTCCAGACGATCGATGGTGTAGGCCGGCTAAGATGGTTGCGCTGCACCACGGAAGCATATACGGTAGCTAGGTAGCACCTGACGGACCTGATCGCGCGATCGCCACAGGCCGGATGGATCGTCTGCACCACGGAAGCATATACGGTAGCTAGGTAGCACCTGACGGACCTGATCGAGTCCGGGAGCCATAGATGCGTAGGCCGCGCACGCGGGTGCACGAGCTGGGGGTGCGGGAGTACGGTTCAGGCGTCGCGCTCAGCAAGCAAACGAAGTCGTCCGATCCCGCAGCCAACGTCGCGGCGCGAGGGACCGATCGAACCAGCGAAGTTTTCGTGTGGATCGAAGAGAGATACAGCTTTCTTTTCTTTTTTGACTGGTGGGAGAGCTAGAGCTACTAGCACAGGAAGCAGATGGCACGCAACGCGTCACGCGCGTCGTTTTCCATGATCGCCGGAGGCACGAGGAACCCCGGATGCAGGGGCAGTTTGTGCTTTTTGGCAGGTGCTAGTTTTAAGCAAGAACTAGAATACCGTGTGCTGGTACGCTGTTGTTTTTTGTTCTTTCTCGTGAATGGCAGGATGGGTCATTCGCCCTTCGCCGCTGCCTTTCGGGTCAGTAGCTCAGGTATTGTTGTACTGTACGTGGGTGTTATCAACCGATGCTCCGTGGTGCTTTGACGTTCCCTCCTGTTAGTCCTGTACTATACTCGAATCTGAGAGGGTCATGCAGCAGTACCACTGTACCAGTGGAGCAGAGTTGTCGGACGTAATGTCACCTGGGCTGTTTGCTTCGAATTCAAACAGGGAGTGCCCTCGTTTCAGTGAAGGAAAACAAAACGAAAGGGAAAAATGCTTTTGTAACGTGAAAATACGGTGCGAGTGTACACTCCCATACGGCCCCTTCCAACTCTGTTTTTTTACTCCACCCAAATCAGGCGCGGCAAAGTGTGCTACTGAACAAAAACAAGCTCTACGTGCACCGATCTTCCTCTGAAGAAGGTGGCATGCAAAGATTTTACTACCACCATACGACAGTACTATTGATGATATTGTACACAATAGTTGGTTACCTAGTCATTGTACTTTTCAATTGTGTAATAACTAGTAAGATGTCCATGCTAATAGCGTGGCTAGTTTCTTTGTAATATTTTATCATAATAATCTTTAATTAAAAATTCGTTTTTTTAGTTGTTTATGATGTTAGTGTCATTTAGTTAGAAAATACATAAATTTGAAATAAGAAATACAAATTATTTTAGTGGAAAATAAAATTATTTATGCTCCAAACTTGTACCCGAATCGTATACACGTATTAATATTTGATTTTTTTATAAGACTATATTTGATATGGATCCTTATTTTTTCTATTCTAACCCCGACTTTAATTATTATTAATTTTATTTTATTTGGACTCTTTATTTAGATATTTTGATTTCTAAATTGTATGAAAATTGAACTGCTAATTTTTCATAAATTTTAATTTCGAATTTAGGTATTTATTAATTGTATTTGATATGGACTCTTTAGTTTTCGAATTTAGCTATTAATTAATCGTATTTGATATTGAATTTTTGGTTTAATCTAGACCTTTAGATATTCATAATAATGAGTGATCTAGATCATTTTGCTTTTTTTTCCAATTAACATGTATGGTAATTTCGTGACCTTAAAAGCGATCAAACGTGGTCACTCATTTTTCTCCTCAAATAATAATATAACTAGCAAAGTGACCCATGTTAATATCATAGCTAGCCTCGTTACAATATTTTATCATAATGATTTCGATTAAAATTAGTCTCTTTAGTTTTTTTATGAGGTTAGTGTTGTTTAGTTACAAAATGTACAAAATAAAAATAAAAATTATGTTAGTGGAAAATAAAATTATTTATGCTCTAAACTTGTACCTGAACGTATAAACGTATTGGTTCAATTTGTATATATTTTAATCAATTTTCAAAATCGTGTGTCAGGTGTAGGTAACCTAGCCAAAATCATAATATATTTACCTTGCTTCATGCTGTGTCTTGTCTGCTACATGCTTGATATGATGACCTTGAACTGCATGATGCTTCTTAATCTATTAACTTAGTAAAATTTTAGAAATTTTTAATTATTTTTTATTATGAATTGTAGCTATTGATTAATTGTATTTTACATGGACACTTCATTTAGGAATTTGATTTTTTATAAGACTATATTTGATATGGACCTTTATTTTTTCTATTCTAACCCTAATTTTAATTATTATTAATTTTATTTTATTTGAACTATTTATTTAGATATTTTGCTTTCCAAATCGTATGAAAATCAAATTGCTAATTTTTCATAATTTTTAATTAAGAATTTAAGTATTTATTAATCATATTTGATAGGGACTCTTTGGTTTCTAAATTTAGCTATTTATTAATCTTATTTAATATGTGCTTATTGGTTTAATCTAAACCGTTAGATATTCATAATAATAAGTGTTCTAAATCATTTTCTTTTTCGAATTAACATGGGAATTTTGTAACCTTGAGAGCGAATATGGTGGTTTCTTTTTCTCCTCAAATAATAATATAATATTTTACTTATGAATTTAGGTATTTATTAATCATATTTGATACGGACTCTTCGGTTTTCAAATTTAGCTATTTATTAATCGTATTTGATATGAGCTCTTGATTTAATCTAGACTGTTAGATGTTCATAACAATAAGTGATCTAGATTATTATTATTTTCGATTAACGTGGAAATCTCATCACCTTAAGAGCTAACGTGTTGCTCATTTTTCATCTCAAATAATAATATAATAGATAGATAGATGCCTATGTTGACGTGATTGGAGCTAGGAAACTAGGGTGGCAACTTTTGATCACACAAACAAAAAAAAAGGTCATATCAATTGGGGGGGGGGGGGGGAATCAGGAGGAACACCCAATGGAAGGGGACACCCAGCCACTGATGAGAGTCTGAGATGCTGACCCCGCAAGAAAGAAATGCAACTAGGTTTAGCAAAACACCAAACATGACAGAGGAGCAGAGCGTGCGTGGTGGCTCTGGCATGTCGGCCGGAAAAAATAGTTCTGAAGCCGCAAGGCAGATGAAGAATGTGCAACAGACATGTAGTCATGAATCATGTCGCCTTTTCTCATGTGTTGCACCTGAAATTGCCATTGCTGGGCTCAATGCTGCTAGAAGGATTGGCTGGCAAACTGGCAATTATGCTATCAAGGCACCTCGCTCCACTTATTCTGCAATGATCTTACAAATGACCAGAATTTAGATATTTCTCAAGCTACGCAAGGAAAATGCTTCATTTCAAGTGCGTGCTTTCTAACTCCACAACCCATACTCCGGTAGAAGAAATGCTGACGGAATGTCAGTATTTCCATCTTCATCATGCCGTGAGTGTAGTTTGCGAAGTCTTCAATTGCACAGACGAAATCTACGGCCATCCCACTTGCTACTAGTAGATACTTAGTACAGTCTAGCTCAACTTTTGCTTTGACCAAGTTTTACAAAGACTGTGCACAGGACGAGTGTACTTGGTACGTACGAATAAGATTGTCTCCGTGAATTCAACACCGGTAAGATCCACAGCTTCCTTGTTTCAGAAAAAAAAAGTTCAGCAGCTTCCAAGGTTGTAAATCAATCACTAAATGGTTGATTAGCCACTTAGTTCTTAGCATGTACCTGAACACGATCCCATTTCTTGATCAGAATGGTTGTTGAACTGGATCCATGGAAGAGAACACAGACAATATATCAAACTTCCTCTGAAGGAAACGAAAATCCAATAAACACTGCACGTAGGATGCGTTACTCCTCATCCCGAACCTGACACAGCAGCATCACAACTTAAACTTCTGCGCTCCAAAGTCCAAACCGGACACCACTAATTGGTCATGTTGCTTGGTTCCGTTCCTTAGCCTCCATGGCTGCAGCTGCTTGTTGCTCGAATGAAACTACTAGTCATTAGCTACTTTAGCCCATATCTTAATCAGTGTGCCGTGCGAGCAAGAAAGAGATCAAGGGAAATGAATAGTAGTACTATCTATCAGGGCCTAGCTCCTAAGTCCTAACGATCGAGCAAGTTTTTCATTTCTTAAAAAGGTCCTGCATAATGAGAAAAGGTGGCCTGAATTAGGTGGGGTGGGGGGAATTAATTAGTGCACGGTTTGGTTCGTCGCAACTTTGCATGGCGTGAGGAGGCGCTTTCCTTTCGTTGTGGCTAGCAAACAGCTCGATCAATCATGCAGGTTACTCATGCAAGGCAAGTGCGCGTCACGCCATCTTTTTGTGATGGCTACGGCCTCTAACTCCTCTTCGTCTCGTCGTCGTCGTCGTAGTAGTAGCGGCGGAAGCAGCACCGCACCAACCTCCTTCCTTGCGGGAGAAGCTGAGGCAGCGACGTACGTCGCGATGAATAAACTGGATGGCGACGTGTGGCCGTGCCGGTCCGTATGTTCGTGCGTGCGTAACCTGATGTGTAATGCGGCCACTTAGCGGCGTAGCTTTGGGCTTGCATAACTTCAAAGAGGAGCCACCATGATGATGTGCATCCCTCCCTCACTAGGCGCTAGCTAGCTCCCCTCCTTTTTGCACTTGCACCCCTTCTGCTTTCCTTTCTGGAGGAGGCATGTCATCAGCAGGATCAAGCCTCGGGTAGGAGAATCCTGCAGGATCGATCCTTTTGCCCACAATGGAGACACGCACTTGCAGTAACTCAGCACTCTCAACACCAGTTATGGGTGATTCTTTTTACATGTCATGCACTCATGCATGATTGATACTACCACGTACGTACTCGTAGTGTTGCAACCGTGCAAGTTGCAGAGGTGACATAGCTTTGCAATACTCACTGCTCCGTGCATGGTGTTTCTTTCTTTCCTTTCTCTGTCGACCACTGTCGTCTGAAGTCTGAAATAATCAACGTCGGCTACCAGACGTGTACCAGTGCAGCAGGCTGCTGGACGTAGCAGTTGTCCGGCCGGCTACCAGCTCGGTACGAAAACTGGAGTTTCCTTGAAGAAATAAACAGGTACAAAACGTAGGGGCGATACGTACAAGCTGTCAACACATTTTACATGCATGTAACTGTCGCACTTTTTCCCGGCGCTTTTTTTCCTTGTGGGTGAAAGAGGCCGGCTTGTCTTTTAACCACTGCTGCGGCTACCCCGATTGAAAGGGAAAACCTGCCTGCCATGGTGCTTCGGCAGAAGAATTGGAGAAGAAGCAAAATGTTTTCAGTACATGCGGATAGTCCGCCCCGATTCAGCAAAATGTTACAGGTATATCTTGAGTTTCACTCATGCAGGAACATCGATTGTTGGCTCATGCTTTCGGTCTTTGGCATGAACTCTGCTAAAGTCAAAATTCTTAACGAAACCCACAGAAATGTCCAGGAATCATTGATCTCACAAGTCACTGGTACCATTGATCTCATTCATACAAACCACCCCGCTTGAATGAATGGATCCGGGGACATGAATTTGGTGGTGACCATGCCTACTCCAGCATGTATTTTGCTCCAATTTCTGAAGAAATAACAAATAGAGATCACATAGGTGCTCGCCAATATGAGTGAATGCATGTGTACCTCATTGTCCATGCATGCAGTTGCAGAGCACAAGGGCACAACCGTTCGGCCTAGGAGTAGCTAGGTCCCTGACTGAACTCTAACCACGGAGCAGTACAGCAGGCTGCTGGACGCTAAGCGCGACCCTGATAGGCCACCAAACGCTTACACGGCCGTGCGGGTGGTCTCCGTGCTACGCTAACCTGCACGCTTTCTCCAACGCACGCTAGCTTTGCCTTCCCCCGCTCCCACGGACACATCCCCTGCCACATCATTGTCCACGATCCGTTGCGGTTGAAACTCCCCCCCCCCCCCAATACTATGCTATAGTAGTAGTTGTTATCATTTGGCACTAGTCTTCAAGTTACACTAACGGGGGGTACTAGTACTAATCGCCAATACAGATGCTGTTAAATAATACTCGGTCATGTGTTGTGTTTCCCCTCGTGTGGCAATACATTGGCATTTGGCAAGAACAAACAACGATACTGGTAGTCTGTTCATAGGAAATCGGTTACTCTGCACGCGACAAGTTCACAGTTTCTTGCACTCATTGAAGTATAGAAAAATAGAAAAAAAAAGTAGAAATATACAACTCGATCGTGCATACTAGCTTTGGCATATGATGCTGCGTTGCGAGTGGCTTTCTTTTGTCGATCAGGGGCTGAGGCCTCAGGGTCCTCTCTTTTAGTGTCTTGAAAGCTGAATATATGATTGTGCTTCGCCGGCCTCCTCAAGGCAACGATCGAGCCGGCTTTAATTTTGTACAGCTGAACATCTGTATCGCACTTCTTTCCAAATGACATGCGTACGTACCGTTGTTTGTTCTGCAGTAATACGGAATATCTATCTGGGACCCTAAGGTTAATTATTTTGCGCCTGTCTCTCTAACCTTTTTTCTGTAGCTGATGAGACCAAAGTGGTTATTATGTAATTTCCACCTTTTAGCGGTAACTTTCAGCTTTTGACCATGTTTCTAGAACAAGTACGGAGCGGTTACACCATGTTAATGCAGCTCCGTGCATTCACTTTTCGAGGTGGTACACATATTCTTCACAGTAGTAGGATCTTTCTTTAGCTGCACGCTAAGATCTTTTGAAGTTGCCCACTGCTTCCATTCTCTTTTGTTATCGCCTTAGAATGTTTACGATCAATTTATAATTTGATCATTAGGTTATAGTATATAGTATAGGATATATAAGTATCTAATTATTATGATAGGATAGGATTAGTTTTCATCTTATTTTCAGAGTTACTTAATATCTAAGCAATATATCTATTTAAAAAAAATATTCAAATCATATGTACTCTATATATTCTACCATCGATGTTCAATATAATATATCGATTATATTAACAAATCCCCGTACTCTATCATAGTATCACGAGTTTATATTCTAATCCTAGATCACAAACTCTAGTCGTCCCCAGCTTCCGCACTGCACGCCTCGGGGAGATCAATCTCTATGATCTCTGGCGGGGGCAGCGTCACCCATATCTAGGGTTTACGCCGCCGATCGTGTTAATTGGCCACCATAGAGAGTCTTTTGCCAATCCGTTGATCGGAGTTTTCTCTCTCGCTGGTCATTGATCTGTGTTTCTCTTTGGTTTCTGATCCAAGATCGGTTTGTGTCGCCTGCCGCCCGTCGTCTTCACGCGCCTCTACTCCGACCTTAGCTTCGACACCATGCTGGTCTCCAAATCTAGCCCATCGCCCGTCTTCACGTGCACAACGCTGGATCCACCCGGTGCCACGTATCCATGCATCACACATGGTCTGGATCCGCCTTGTGCTCGCCTCGTCAACACGTGCCAAACCCGTCTCCATCCACGCACCACCGCCTCATCGCCTGACTCCATCCACGCACATGGATCTGCTCGATGCATGTCTCGTCGTGCCACTCCGTAAACACGTCGCATGCACCGACGCTTCCACATGCCCAACTCCACCTGTTCGACTACATGCCCGACTGTTCTCGACCACCTCTATCGGTTTTGACCACTCATCGGAGACTCGTGCTCCCAATGCTGCTCGACGAGCCTATCCTACCGCCTTGGTGCGTCGAGGGTGCCAGGAGCCTGCAGGCTTACAGCGCCATGAGCACGTGTCTCCGATCATGCAGCCTAACCACATCGTCGCCGACCATGCCGTCGCCTGACCACGTTGTCGGTACATCGTCACCTCCACTTAGGACCCTCTGCCTTGACCACCTTGTGTGTCCTCAATCTGATAAGCCAATCGCGAGTGGTTCCTGGCCGATTAGTAGTAACTCCCGTCCTCCTCATCCATGAGTACACGCCTTTCCAAGCACCGGGGCTACCGTTGCGTCGCCTTCGGGCCGTAATGCTGCCTCCCGTGGCTGTGCCTCCGCAGCACCACCGTGCCCTCCCTAGCATGGTCCGGTCGAGTAGAGGATCTCGCCGTCATCCTTCATCGCCGTCCCGTGCACCTCCAGTGCTTAAAACTATTATTATACTAGTCTCTAAATCAGTCGCTGTTAAATAAGAGTCTTACAACAGATGATATCATATTCATATTACAAGGGGAGTGATGAGAAGGATCCATCATCCCAAAAATACATAAAGGATTCCTACGGCTAATAGAATCCACGCTATTAGAGAGCATAGAAGAAACATCATGAAGGCACGCCACTCCACATGCAACTCGAGGGCGAACACGACTGAGACCTACTCGTCAGCCTCACCGTCTACTTCGGTGAAGTCTAGATCGTATTTTGAAAGTACAAACAAGAGTGAGTACAAACATAGTCAGCAAGTTCCAACCCTTGCCCTAGCAGGAGTATAAATACATGTATATGATATCGACAAGGAATAAGTTGTAAGGTTAATCTTTGCGGTAATGCTAAGTTTACACATCCAATGGTGTATTTTCCATAAAGCGATTTTGTGAAAACGTCATATTAATATTCTTAAATGAATGAGGTTTGACCATGGTGGAAAGTCACCAGGGCCCAAGTTTTAATGTTGCAGGATACTCCATCCACGGCAACCCACGACACACAGTCAGACCTATTCTCCAAAAACAGGTCCACCTTACCCACGCACTCACCAAGGAAACACACACAACCCAAGCTAGTTGTGACTGAACCATAGCTCGTCCATGACCGTGGACACGACTATTTGAATAGTTTTATCTCTACAAAGTGGTACACTTTACCCACAAGTTGAGTTTGACAACATACCACCGTCATGGTAGTGCGACTCAACAAAACTATTACCCACCAGAACATCATCTCACTAGTCGCCTACGGGAGCTAACCAAGGGTTCTTGACCTTTAACTAGGCCTCCAACTGGGTTGCCAAGCCTGCACCTGCTCTATGGTTTCCTGTTGCACTGCCTTTGGGTGATCAGTAGAGTAGTTGGTGGGGTTTAGACTAAGCCCTGCCATATACATGGTCGAGTAACTGTACTATGAAGACTAAGTAGGATGTCACATCAACTCGACCCTCAAATGAGCCAAGACAAACATCTCCACATGGAGCCTTCCACACATGCAACACTTCTCATGAAGCCTGCCACACAGGTAGCACTTCAACTCCCAAGGCGTTCTCAGTGGAACCCTGATTTGCCCTAGCTCTAACCAGTTCTCGGTTATTATCAATATCCAACAAGTTTTCCCATCCTACAACTCACGCAACACCAAGCACCAAGTTTTACACAGTTTGCAAAGCTATATTTGGTTAAGCATGAAATAACATTAGAGATTACCGTCCTAAGCATACTATTATCAAGGTAATCATCTTAGCGTAAATAAAGTAGATGAGACGATTGTCCTAGAGTTACCAAGATTATATTCAAGATGATCACAAACAGGTTGGCTAATCTACAATAGGACATAACTAGCTCAACAGTTTAAATTATGCCCGCAAGTAGTATTTCATGCAATTAATCTATGGAAAAACGGCTGCTACAGGTTGTGGTGATAAAACTCGGTTCAATATGATCAAAGGGAAATAGATTGAGACTTGCCTTGCCTGAAGTCCACGAGAGGGTTTTGCTCAAAAACTTGTGTTCTCGGCTCCTCCTCCTCCACCTCGAACTCTCTGGTTTCTAAAACACGGCATACATAACAACAACACAACACACAAATAAATACAAATAAAATATAAATAAATTTGAAATAAATACAAAACTAGTATGAATAGATAGGGTTTGAATTTAGATGAATATTGATGGAAGAATCATTGAAATCAGAGTTGAAACGGAGGAGAAACGAGCTTCAGAAGTTGGTGAGTAGTATAATTTGAGAAAAAGAAAAAGGGGGAATATTCCATGGAATATTCCTTAGAAATTGGATTTTCGGGAGAAATGAAGAACTACTGTGCTGGGTTACTGTGCATCTATGCTGCACCGTAGGTGGGCTTGGGCTGGGCTTTATGGCTACTAGGCTGGCGTACAGGTCGAGGCGGCCCATTCCAGCCCAGGCGAGGGAGGCAACACCGTTAGCGGCTGGGCTCGCAAGTCAGGGTTATGCACACACATAGAGAGAGGGGGGACAGCGGTGGATGGCACCATTGGCTAGAACGGCATCGAGCGGCTCGGGGACGGCGACACGGGTTGCCTGTGGTGGGAGCTCACCGGAAAGCTTGCCACCAGCGGTTCCCGGCCTTGCATTGGGCTGAGAAATGGCCCACTGCGATCCTTACGACATGACGGAGGTGGAGGTGGGGTGTGTTGTTGATAGTGATGGACAGAGATGGGTAAGGCACCGGCCGATGAGGCAAACTCGTGGATAGTGACTCGGAGTCGGGTTTTTGGATTCTAGGAGCATGTAGGGGGTGTGGGGAAGGTGTTTCCGAGCTCGGTTCGGCTGGAGAGCATTCACGGCAACCGACGACAGTGATGGAGACGGGCGGCCATGGTGGTACGGTGGTAGCTCGGGGAAGAGGGGGTAAGGCTAGGGAGAAGGGTCAGGAAGGTGGAGTGTGGTGCGGTGGAGCTTGTCGTGGAGTCAATTTGGTTAGTGGTAGCTCCTAGCGGTGGATTGACGACGGCGCCATAGGCGGAGGGGAAAAGCTCAGTGGAAGGGAGAGAGAGAGAGAGAGAGAGAGAGAGAGAGAGAGAGAGAGAGAGAGAGAGAGAGAGAGAGAGATGGAGTGGAGTGGTGCTTGCCTCGGTTAGCGCGGTGAGTGGTGGTGAGGAGTGGAGGAGCGGTCGGCAGGGTTTTATAGGTGAGTGGAGGAGCCAAAACGGCCGACAGTGGGGGTTCCACATTGGAGCTTGTGCGGTACGGCGTGTGTGATTGTCAACGGTGACCGAGGGCCGGCGGTGTAGAGGTTTGGACTTCGCACGGTGTGAGAAGGTTGAGCTTGACAGTCGAGGCCACAACGTCTTAAATTTGAGCGTGCTCGACTACTGGCGGTGTGCTTTAGTCATGGTCGTCGTGCGCTATGGCAGTGAGAGGGGAGCGGCGAACGGTGGTGTGAACGGTGACTTTGGCTTAGGTATGGGGCGGCGGAGTTAAGTGGGTGGTTGGCAGGTAGCGGCGGGGTCCAGGGGCTGGGCGAGCTCGGGCAGGCGGGAGCGTGAGCGTGGGAGAGAGGGGGGAAGAAGGAGAGAGGACAGGCCGCCTGGGTCAATCGGTGGATTGGGCCGCAGGGAGAAAGGAAAGGAAGAGAGAGCGGGCCGGGGAGAAGGAAAAGAGAAGGAGTGAAGAAATGATGGGTCGGGCCGTGAGGGTTTTGGATTGAATTGAGCCCAAAGAGGAAAAAAGGTTTAGCTTTTGATTTAGAATATATTTAAAATGGGTTCAAACTAATTCTTTTGAAACGATTTTGAAATTAGTTTTGAAATTGATTTCTTTTGCAAAGATTTTTTTGAAATTTGATTTTTGGCTAAAAATTGGGATGTTACAGTGCGTCATCGCCTCAGTCATCGGTGCCCTTGGTCTTCGTCACACTATTCAGGAGTTCTTTGCTGACTTCTTTGAGCATCGGCGTCACCATTTCAGGCCGCTGGTTCCGTCTCCCTCTACCCTCTTCTTCCTCTGGCCTCCTTGCACCTGTCACCATAGCGCCTTCTTGTGCCTGTGGCTTTAAGAGTGGCTCCCTCGACCACGACAACTCCGACTACGGTTACATCAACCACGACTACCTCATGCACAACATCCTCGACCATGGATACTCACCTCGCTCTCGACTACCTTGACTTCGGCACAAAGGGCTACCATCTGCATGAGCAACTCATCAGTTTCTTCAGTCACAGTATCTGCATCGCGTTGTTTCAACTATGGAGGGAGGCCATTCGTCTTCCTCTCCAGTCTCATCATTTGGCTATGACTATGAGGGGATGTTAGAGTATATAGTACTTATATGATACATAAGGATCCAGATATTATGGTAGGATTATACTAGTTTTCATCTTATCTCCAGCTTGCTTGATATCCAAGTCATATGTACTCTATATATTCTGTCATCGAGGCTCAATGCAATACATCGGTCACATTAAATTATCATCATACTCTAACACATTAATATGGCTTAGTTATTTTTTACGAGTATATTAGTTATTTTGTTTTCTTGCACGAGAAGAGAATAGTTATTTTGTTGTGCGAAAAAGTATTTAGGAGATTTTTAATCGAAAACTATTTTTTATGGGACCATCCATACCTCACTCAAGGTTTTAGGCCTTCCTAACACCTGGATTTTTCAACCATCAGATATTTGCTTCTTATGGCTGAAATTTTATTTGACTTCTTGGTAATAGATAAAATTCAGGTGTTCTTAAGGTCTCCAATGCTCGAATTTTTATTTACATCAACATTACTTGAAAATTACGCCAAAAAAGTGTCTGTAGCTCATGTGTAAAGTAGCTGTAACTCCAATATAAACTAATTGTAATTGATGTAGAGATAAAAATCCAGGTGTTACAAGGCATTAAAACACTTGATTTTTTCTTACCTTATATACCCATCATCTCTAAAGTACAAATCTTGGCACAAATTTGAGGCACCATAATTCAGATGTTGCAGCCATCTAAAACGCTCAGGTGAGATTTTGCAACTCCCTTTTATGACTTTTCTTTAATACATCAGCTATTTTCAAGCATTTTCCTAATATTATAATAAAACCAGCCAAACCTCACTAATAGAAACAATATTAACCTTGGTGGTCACGAAATTTTCGTGCTCACAACCTTGCGTCAACAAACATGTTATTAGCGACATAAAATTCATTCTCCTAAAAGATATGTAATGCTATTATTTTCGAAGGTTTTCAGCCGTCAGGAAAATACAGGTTTCTGGTGGTGGTTGTGTAGCGGATATTATTAAATCAAGGTTCAAAACGCCAAGTGAAAAGACCCGAGCTACTCAGACTTAAAGGATTAAGCCAATTCCAAATACCTGTAATTTCCGAAACTTCTTTCTTGAGTTTCTTGCTTGGACCAAAATTATTTTGTCACCTTCCTCTTTCCCTCTTCTGGGGGTTCTCGAGGACACAATTCTGACTGTTACTACTACAAATCCAATGATATCTTTTTCAGTCAAAATAATTTAAGAGTGTTATCGATCAAGTATCAGGAGGTTCGACCGCAACATTCTAGCACGTGACGAGAAGACGATGGAAGTTGGGTACGGTCAAATTGATCTATTGACATTTGTTTGGTACCGAAACTTATGGAGAAATGTGGGCCAAATATGTCTTTAAAAAGCTAATAAATCCATCGCCAGACACCACAGAGCGACACCTTTTGTCGCGGTTTTCTTGCAGCTAGCTACCGACGCTGTGCGCGCCCGTGGCGCGGTAGGGTTTTCCTGGCAGGGCCGACGCTGCAGCTGAAACCGTCGGCGGCCGCGCCGCAGTGTCAGCACCAGGATCTGGGAGACAGTGATCCAGTTAACCCCATCCGGGAAAAACAACGCCGTATTTACACGGCGGAATACGACCTCGACCGGCCGCGCCTTTTCCAACCCCTAGCTTAGCTGAAAGCTAGCTCATCACAGCTCGATCTATCGACCGATCACACAATTCACCGCGCGCGACTCGATGGAACGGTCGATCGATCACGATGGGACGCGGCAGTCGGCAACACAATTGGCATGGCCGCCCCGGCCGGTTGGTACGTTTAGCGACTAAGCCTAGCGTGATTAAGGGGGCCAGCTCCATCGGCACCCCTCGGCACGATGCTAGCGCGAGCAGCCTACAGGTTAGCGTACGTGCGTGCCCCCGGCTCAAGATATGTGGCTGCCGGATTAATCATGTGGTCTGGTGCATGACGAAATCAAACGGGTACAGGTGCTCCCGTGACCCTGTCCGTAGTCACAAGTCCCTAGGGGAGTTAATGACGTACCGAGTCACATAAACGTGTGTTGTCAACTTGTGATTGGAAAAATCTTCGTCGTATCTCCAACTAACCCAGCTTTTCCCTCTGTCTTCTCCGTCCCCTGTCGGTGTCGGCCAAGAGGCGCGACGCGAGCTCTCTCTCCCTCGCTCCCTCCCGCGCGCGAGCTCGCACCGCGCTATTTTTAATCCACCTCTTCTTCCACAAACCGGAGGTATCTTAAGCTCCAATCCACTGCAGCTCTCTCTCTCTCTCTCTCCTTGCTTCGAACCTACTTGATCGCTGCCTCGCCTCCCCGCCCTCCTCCTCTTCCCGTACGTGTGGCTGTGCAGTTCTTGGCACGCTTCGCCATATATACCCCGGCCGCTCTCGGCAGATAGAGATGCATAGGCAGCAACGAGCGAACCGTCACGCATACCGACGGACTAGGTAGCTGCCGCTGCGCCTATCGAGATCGTTGTTCGTTCGTTCTCGGCCGGCCGCGCGTGTCGGGCGGAGGCGAACCCGGGGGAATGGGACGGCACGCGGCCACCGGCGGCGGCGTCCTGCACAAGCTGCGCAAGGGGCTGTGGTCACCCGAGGAAGACGAGAAGCTTTACAATCACATCATCCGTTACGGCGTAGGGTGCTGGAGCTCCGTGCCCAAGCTCGCAGGCATGCACCTCTAGGCTCTAGCAGCTGGCTCCACATTACGCCATGCATCATGTCTTACGCAGACTACATGCTAACCGTCATTTGCCATTGATTGTTCACATGGTCCAGGGTTGCAGAGGTGCGGCAAGAGCTGCCGGCTGCGGTGGATCAACTACCTGCGCCCCGACTTGAAGCGGGGCAGCTTCTCGCAGCAGGAGGAGGACGCGATCGTCGGCCTGCATGAGATCCTGGGGAACAGGTACTGCAATGCGTTCGAGATTAATTTTCGTAATGCGGATGCTAATTAAGCGACACTGACGAAAGAAACAAATCTGGCGCAGGTGGTCGCAGATCGCGTCGCACTTGCCGGGCCGGACGGACAACGAGATCAAGAACTTCTGGAACAGCTGCCTCAAGAAGAAGCTGCGGCAGCGCGGCATCGACCCCAGCACCCACAAGCCCATCTCGGCCTCCGCTGCGGCATTGGAGCCGGCGTCGCAAAACCAGAAGCCGCCGGCCGCCGACGGCGGTTTCGCCTTGAAGCAACAGCACCAGGTGTTCGAACCATTCCCGCTGACCGACAGCTTCGGCGGCGGCTTCGACGCGTCTGGCGTGGCATTGTACGGGCACCTCGGCGGCGGCAAGGACGCGGCCGGGTTCGTGGACTACAGCAACGTGCTGGACGTGTCGGAGAACCTGGGCTACGGCGAGAGCTCCAGCAATAGCAGCAACTGGAACTGCGCGCCGGAGGTAAACAATACGCTCGACGGCGAGGCGCTGCATTGGGCCTCCGAGAGCAAGGTCTCGCCTTTCACTAGCTACGGCGACGAGGGGGAGGCGCTGGAGCACAAGTTCGTGCTGCCCTGCCACGGGCAGCAAGAACAGAGCATGCCGCATTTCGACTTCGACATCAGCCGCGGCGAATTCAACCTCGAGTTCTTTTGAGCCTTTTGTGAATTGTAGCAACTATCGTACATACTGTTCGATATTAAAAGGCATTTTACACAAGGGGACAAAGACGTACCAATTGGGAGCTTAGAGACTGTACTTTGTTAATTTTCTCTAGTCGTCGTTTCTCCTTAACACTTCCTTTGTTTTTTATGTTTTTCTATATGAGTAGAATAAAGGCATACATGCATGTATAGAAATGTAAACACAATGTAGTTGCTATTAAGGTTTTGTAAGAATAAGTTCCTTACTGTCTGTATTTCTCTGTGTATTGCTCCTCTGAAGAAGAAACAGAAATTCAAAATCAGAAGGTTCTCACTGATTGCTTAGGCAGGTCGCTGTCCTGTTTCAGCTTTATTTATTTATTTGTGCCTTACGAAAGCGACGAGAAAGATACATCACTGGAATCAAATCAGCAGCACCTGCCATGCTAGTCAATTTCAATTATTTGTTTACCAGTACTAATGCTTGCACAGCACAGCAATTTCTGCCGTTAGCTTCTAATCTAATTTTCTTCCAAATGCCACTTTGGCTAATTTAGCGGTGTTAGGAGAGAAACAGAGGACGAGTGGATCTAAAGAAAGGCGTGAACAACCTTTGCTTACTCTTTGAGATTCCTATCTACGAAACCTAAGAAATAAGTGGAGAAGTATTTTGATTTACATATGATGATGTATTGATAATAATTAATATGTTTTAAATTTGGTTAGCATGTGTTTACGGATGTTTATTCTTGTTTATGTCTAACTTGAGTTGGTGATATTTGGAATGACGAATTCTTCTCTGTAAGTAGAAAAATTACACATCGGATGTTCCGGTGTTCACTGGAAGTTTCGGTATGAGCAGTATATACTTGTCGGACTATTTCTTGCAGAGAGCAATTTTTCGGGTGAAATTGGAGATCAATACACCGGAAGGTCCAGTGAATGTGGTGGTTACACCGGAGAGTATCACCAGAGTATTTTCAGTGTTGAAGCAGAAATAAAAGCAAACACTGGATGGTCCAGTGATGGACTTTGAGAGCGTCATAGTATTTTCTGTAGAGAAGATTTTTGACGCCAAGTTTGATTATGTACGCCGGATAGTCCGGTACTCAGATTGTGAACATCGGAGGATGCACCAGACCTTTGTTGTAGAGATATTGCAGAAGGATGGTTAGGTAGATTGGCACACACCAGATTATTCAGTGATGGATATGAGATCACCGGAAGCTTTCACTGGACCTTTTCTTGCAGAGAGCAAAATTTTCGTGGAATAGATAATATTACACTCACCGGATGATCCGATGTTTAGAGCATAACACAGCGGAACATCTGGTGTTCACGTTTTTTTTAAGATGTACCCTGAGTTGAAGTTTTTGATTTTGTGCTAACCTGAAAATGTTTTAAAGTGTGGAGAAATGTGTTTACTTGTTTCATGGTGTGCAGGTGACGGATGCAACTTGATGGTCGATGGCAGGTGATCGAGGCTAAACGGGTGCTTGGTGTCAGACGATCAAGGAGGGTCAGACGGAGTCAAGGGTGATCCTAGCTATACACATGAATGTCAAGCAAAGTATGAAACAAATGATGAAGATAGCATGCTGACAAAGTCAAGCGAAGGAGATACCAATGCAAGTGATAAGGCGGCCTAAGGAATCGGAAGCAGGAAAAACTTACCGGCGGTCAAGATCACAAGACGGATGACACGCATCATCATCGGAGCACTTTCTTCAGGTGGAAGAAGTGGCAGCTAGTCACACTTTGAGAAGTGTGCTAGGGTTTTGTAGTTTGACCTCAAAACTGTGGGAGGACTGGAGGAGTATGTGGCACCATCGCGAAGCTTACGTTGAGGCGATGCTAAGTCGTAAAGGCTCCACGGTCGTCTAATGAATAGAGAAGAAAATAGACTAAAATGCTCTCGGTGGTAGGTAGTAGTGTACTAAAGGAAGGGGTATTTTGGAAACAAGTTAGGAAATTTAGTGGTTAAGTTTTCTAGGTCTATAAATAGAAGGGTGGGCTATGAGAGAGGATGAACCAGCCACTTGAGCCTAATGTGCCACTCATTTGAGAGCCTAGTGTTAGGGTTTCAGAGGAGAGGAATGATGAGTGTTTAGCCTATGTATTAGGTGGAAATTTTGAGTGAAAAATATTTATAATCTGTCTAAAATAGAGTTGACCTCTTTGAATAATGAAGTTTATATTTTTGCATATGCTTGAATTTCCCTCCTTCTAGTTTCCCTCTATTGATTCCCTTGCAAGTTTTCGGTGTTTCGTTGTGATTTTTGTTTTGATTTTTGGGCTGAATTTTCAGCACCTTGTGAAGTTATTCTTCCTATTGCTAGAGGCATAAAAATCATATACGAGTGTATACTCATGGGTCTTGAACTCTCTTGCCTCTAGATAATCAACTTGGAGAATTTCTCCAACCGGTGACCTTATCTTTGATTTTTGAATATTTTTTCTTAAGTTCCAAACTTTGTGTGGGGATGAGTTATGGATTGGTTTGTTGTTGAACCTAGTGTTTGATTCCAACCATAAGACCCACATTTGATTGGATCTTCAAGTTTGGTTTTTGTTGTATTTTCGGGTTGAGCTCTGTGTTTTTGCTATGTTTTTTTTGTTGCGTTTTGTTCTTGAGGTGCGTTGGGTGATAAAATAGGAGAAGATCATTTATTTCGAAAGAAATTTGTTGAGGTGCTTATTCACCCCCCTCTAGTCGTCATTCTTGATCCTATAATTGGTATCAGAGCCGGTTTGATCACTTGTTGATCTTAACCGGTTTTGTGATCCGTAGGCAATATAGAGAGAAGTGGGAAGATTCCGATATTTGATGGTCGTGATTTGACAGGAAAAGTATATGGTATTTGTTACTTATTGTGTACTTCTCTTATGTGTTGTTCTTCTTGCAAACAGTCTAGTATTGCGTAGTCTACTGCTGAAGCTAAATATGTAGCTGTTGTTAGTTGTTACTCATAAATTTTATGGATGGTTGCTACTTTGAGGGATTTTGGGTTGAATTTTAGGAGTATGTCATTTTTTTTGATAATACCAATGCGATAAACTTAACCTGTAACCCAGTTTAACACTCCAGAACCAAACACATAGATATGATATTCCACTTTCTAAGAGACCACAATGAGAAAAAATATATTGAGTTGAACTACATAGATACCCAACAACAGCTAGTCGATATATTCAACAAATCTCTAGATGTTACAAGATTTAACTATTCGAGAGGAAAGCTTGGTGTGTGCCATCCCTATAGCATTGTGTGAGGAGGATTTGTTCTTTGTACATACTGTATCTTACTTTTGTTGTATTTACATTACATTTTATTATGTAAGATAATCATAGTAGTTGAGCTTTGACTTGTATGTCTTTAGCATTTTCGATTGCTAGACTTGAATTTGGACTAAGTTGGGTAATTATGTGGAGCAATTTTTTAATTTTAGGCTCTTCTTGATGCTTTGATATGACACATTTCAAACAAACTTGCTTTTTTTGAGATAAAATTTGATAATTTTACGAATCATGTAGGCTATAAAATGCTATATTCTTGATCACTATGTTCGTAATTGCTTAGGTTTAGTCAATGCTTGTGTTAAGGCTAGTCTAGTGAATATCTTTCTCTAGGTCTTCTTAGTTCACGACAGTGGATTGGGGAATATTGCACTATATTTTTTGTCTTTATTAAATATTTAACTCATGATAGAATCTTAGGGGAACATGTGTTCCTTGTGTCACAAAGAAACTACTTAACCTGACCTTATGGTCATCTTGATAACTTGTGTGAATCAACTAATCATGAAAAATCAAGTCTCTTGTGCTAAAATATGATCCAATACGGTTGTCTTGAGGTTTCAAGGTGTTTTCCATACCCAGTTGTACGACACTTTGCTTGGATAAGAAGCAATTTGAGGATAAAATGAAATTCAAAGAAATGTGCCAAACCGTTTAATTCTTTTTAATTACTTGATCAATCTAAGTTTTGGTTCCATATGTAAGTGTTTGCAAAGTCTATTGTCATAAATGCTTGTTTTTGTCTAGTTTGAGATTAAAGTTGGCTAGTTCTTAATACTTGTATTACCTTGGCATGAGTGGATGTTTATGTGGTGGTCACTTTTAACATGATTTGGCTATATAAACTTCAATACGTCTACCAATTATTTAGGTTTAGCTTATAAAGCTTCATGTTCTTATGTCACTATCTCTTTTTTGAGTCTCTATGCGATTGTGAGCTCCATTTTCTTTTTTTCGGAGTCCTTTGACATTTTCAGCCTTTGTAACTGCTTTTGTAGTATACTCGTGAAAATTCATTAGATTTGCATTTTCATACATTACATAATATTTTGTCCTTGATGTTTACATTGCCAAAGGGGGAAAGCATATGCACAAAAATGAGAATATGCACAAATATGCTACAAAGGAGGATAAATGAGAAAAATTGCAACAAACCTCAACGAAAAATGAAAAATATGCATTCATGAAGGGAGAGCATTAGTTTTTCAGTTTTTGAGCTTTTCATGATCTTTTGTGGTTTTGACTTGTCTGTGCTTATCTTTGGTCTTTTGCAACCTGTTTTATGCCAAGTGATTTGTGTTTACTCTTTTTCGAGTTTTTCTCACTTAGATGTGCTTCACTTCTTGTATCCTAAATCTTTGTGCTTTGATGGTTGTCAATACACTCATCAAGGGGGAGATTGAGAAACCAAGTAGAGAAGTGTCTTGTTTTGCATGTGATGAGGCATTGACAATAGTTGATGTGTCTTGAACTTAGTTAGCATGTGTTTGTGGATGCTTATTCTTATTCATGTCTAACTTGAGTTGGCGGTGTTTGGAATTGACGAATTCTTCTCTATACGTAGAAAAATTATACACATCGGATATTCCGGTGTTCACAAAAGTTCCGATGTGAGCAGTGTGTACTCGTCGAACTATTTCTTGCAGAGCAATTTTTTGGGCGAAATTAGGGATCAATGCACTGGAAGGTCCGGTGAATCCGGTGGCTACACCGGAGCATTTTTAGTGCTGAAGTAGAAATGAAAGCAAGCACCGGATGGTCTAATGATGGACTTTGAGAGTGTCGAAGTATTTTCTGCAGAGAAGAGATTTTTTATGTCAAGTTTGATTATGTACGCTGGATAGTCTGGTGTTGAGATTATGAACATCGGGGAATGCACCAGACCTTTGTTGCAAACAGATTGCAGAAGGGTGGTTCGGTAGATTGGCACACATCGGATTATCCGGTGATGGATATGAGATCACCGGAAGCTTTCACCAGACTTTTTCTTGCAGAGAGTAAAATTTTCCTAGAACAGATAATGTTACACTCACCGGATGGTTCAGTGTTCAGGAGCAGAACACACCGGAACATCCGATGTGTTCACGTTTTCTGCGAGATGTGCTCCGAGTTAAAGTTTTTGATTTTGTGCTAACCTAGAGATATTTTGTAGTGTGGAAAAATGTGTTTGCTTGTTTCATAGTGTGCAGGTGACGGATGCAACTTGACGGTCGACGACGAGTGATCAGAGCTAAGTGGGTGCTTGGTGCCGGACGATTAAGGAGGGCCAAATGGAGTTAAGGATGACCCTAGCTATACACATGAAGGTCAAGAAAAGCATGAAATAGAGGATGAAGATGGCATGTTGACAAAGTCAAGCGAAGTGGATACCGGTGCAAGTGATAAGACGGCCCGAGAAATCGGTAGCGGGAGAGACTTGTCGACGGTCAATATCGTAAGACAGAGGACACGCGTAATTATTAGAGCGTTTGTTTCAGGTGAAAGCAAGTAGGGCTAGTAACGCTTTGAGAAATGTGCTAGGGTTTCACAGTTTTACCTCAAAATCATGGGAGGATTGAAGGAGTACGTGACACCATCACGAAACTTACGTCGAGACGAAGCTAAATCGTAACCTTATCTTTGATTTTTGAATCTTTCTTCTCAAGTTTCAAACTTTGTGTGTAGATGAGTTATAGATTAGTTTGCTATGGAGGCTAGTATTCGATTCCAGCTATGAAGCCCATCTTTAATTGGATCTTTAAGTTTGGTTTCCACCAGAGGCGGAACCAGCCCTAGGCCAAGACCTAGGCTGGCCCATTCAAATTTAGCTTGGATCCAAAAATTTCTACTGTTTCTACGGTAATTTCAATAGAAATTTGGGCCCATGGCCCGTGCTGAAGTCCAGCTTGCCATGGGACTGGGTCCGTCCTTGTCTTTCCACTGTGTTTTCAGGCTGAGCTCTATGTTTTATGTTGCACTTTGCTTTTAAGTACATTAGGTGATAAAATAGAAAAAATTATTATTTTAAATAAAATTGTTAACTGAAGAGCTTATTCAAATTTAATGTAGCGATTGGCGGACCATGATAACAAAGTATATTGCATGATGCGATATGAGTCCATCAAATTTGTCGGATGGAGCCATGATGGCCTGCTGGCTTGACGTAAAAAATCTGACCGCAGCGAGCGACACAAACACTGCACGTACGGTGGCTGGAAACATAGTCGTGATTCGTGAACGTTTCAAATCCAAACAGAAGGGGCCATAACAGCTGTCAAAACGGAGGGGCCGGCGAATAGGATCTTCCAGAAAACGGCACATCGAAGTGTAGAATCATGGCTCCCACACCGACGCCGCCCTGTCGAAGGCAGAGCTGCTTGGGTGCGTGCAAGAACACCAAACATGAACAACACCTCAGGCTACCAACGGAAGCAAACCAAGCATCTGGGAATTAACAGCAAGGGACCAGACCACACAGAGCTTGGCCGCTCTGTTCACAGTGCCAGGGAATTAACATGCACAAATGGCGCACAGTTCAGAGGGGATTGGTTGCTGTAGGGGCGCCCGCCTCGGCTGCTCGGCGTGGCCGCGATGAATGACCGGGACCCGTGGTGTCACACACGAAACAGAACGAAGGCCTCGCGCGGGACAGGCCTGTCGCTCATTGAACAGAGAGGCAGGGGATCGCGCTGTTCCGCCGCCGTACGGCGTTGGCGCGACATGCATGCAACGCATGGTCCTCCAGGCCTCCAGGGCCGAGCGGTTCTTGTCGATCTGATCGCGCTGTCGAGGGTTCGCCGGGAGCAGCTAGACTGCTAGCAACGGGGATGTGCGCTGCGCGCGCGGCCGTGCACAGATGCGGCAGGTACACATGTGGAGACCACGCGCCAGCGAGACGGACACACGTGTTGCTACTACTGCCCTTGCGTTGTGGCTCAGCTCGTCCGGTTCTGCTGGTGCAGGCGTGCAGCCGCGAAGGCTTGCGTGAAGCCGTGGCTGTGATACAATGGCCCCCTTTTGGCGCAAAATCTGCTTGTGCATAATCAATCCACCGTACATGCACGTTTTTGTATGGAGAAGCTTATTAGCTTAAGCCAAAGCTGAGCCAAATATGGCTGTTAGCGCCCGTATTTCTCGGAATGGACAGTGCAGTAAGCTAATGCAGAGTCCATTCATGGCACGAACTGTTGTGTTCGAACTGGCTAGGGTTATGGCTTATAGCCGTTACGGAGAGAGAGGACTGGGTCAAAATTACATTATAACCAACTAAGGGGCTTATTTCACATGAAAATGGTTTCATTCCAGTAAGAATCCGTAAGTCACCAGAAAATGGTTCTATTCCTACAAAACTTAAGAAAATTCCTGTCTCCCTCGACAGTGACGGGCTCAGCATTTTGAATTTAGGTTACATACGATATTATATATAGCTGATTATTTTTTGATAACCATAAATATTATACATCGTCAAGATCAAATATACAAATTGCTTATAATAATGACAACATCTAAGGTAAATTACACCTTCATATGTACCTCCAATGTAAATGTGTTAGTTAGGTCATATTAATGAAACTGCTGTAAGGACTCACTGAACTTGAAGTAGACTTTTCAGAAAATATGTATGAATCAGTTGGTGAATGTGAGACATATGCAACCAAATTGTACTACCAAATACATCTAGCTAAAGAAACCTGGAGCAGAGCTCCACACAGTAACATCAACCATGTCTCAGCATTTCCTCTTCCCTATATAATATTTCTCACTCCTTTAACTAAGGTGAATCTTAACAGCAAACAAATGAGGTACTATCCCTATTATCTGCTAAATATCTTCTATTCGAATGCTCACTAGCAAGCATGAAGCTACTAAGTGTCACTTAGCATTTTTTTTTCGGTGTGTGTAATTTGCTATGCCGTGGAATGAAGTGAAGCTCGATAACAAACTGGGTATAGTCACATAAGCTATTACAAAAACCAAGACCAAATTTAAATGTGTATGAATGAGAAACTGGATGATAGTATTGAGTGAAGTGTAATTGCCTAACCAGTGAAAATGAACTGCTAACGCAATCCTTGGTCCACACTTGGAGAGCTCAAGCCATAGATCTTGCCCGCGTGTCGATCTTCGTTGTTGCCCCCGTCAGGGGTGCCACGCCTGCGTCTCGTGGCAGCAGTGCCTGCCTGGCCAGCCTCAACCTGGAACTCATCCGCACCGATCCCCTCCTGACTGGCCACACCACGCCCACACCCTAACGGCTCCCGTGGCGCCCATCTCGCCCCCGCCGACAACGCTGTGCCCGCACCTCGCTACCCCCGCATGGTCAGCTTTGATCTCGCCCACGCCGATGCTACCTCCCACCTCTGCTCGGCTAGCGGCCGCGCCAACCCGCCTTCACCCTCCATCTCGTATCGAACTAATCCGTTCATGGCTTCGTGGGCTCATACCTTTGTCATTCGTCCCGTCCATGACTGTGTCTCCACTCTCTAGCTGGCAGTCGGCGTGGGCCGTCAGTCGTTAGTCGTGTGGCCATGCGCACACTTCCCTACGTATGTAGCATCGATGCCGACTGACTCAGCTTGACTGGATAGTATATATGTAGGAAAAAAATTGCAACAAAATTTGGATGTACATATATACACCTTTGACCTTTATTAGGCCCGAACAGACCATGCTTGATTTGGTAGGAAACGGTGAAGGGTCTCTGCGCGAAATGAGAATTTCATCCAGCTATCTCCCAATGAATTTCTCGTCTCATCGTACCATTTTTTATTTCTAAAAATCCTAATGGTTTGTTTAGAAAAGGTGTTTTGAAATCCAAATCTCTAAGATCTAGTAGTACTTGAATAAAATTCTAAAAATGCTTAGAGTGGGTGATCCTCTTCCAAACTAGCTCTAAATTGCACCGACAGTGACAGGAGTAGATATTAGGGGAACTAGATCATCTGACTTAGAAGAGAAAAGTCACTGTAAACAGTAAAATAACAGTGATCCGTGAAAGAGTGGAAGGCGAATTGCAGTAAAGCATTGTAGCAATACTATAGCATAATTACTGTTCATGAATTACTGTACTGAGATTGCTATAGCGAGGGACCTACAGCAGTACTATAGCGTGAGTAAGTCATAGCTAGTGTTTAGGTGACTTACCTTAGAGGATCTAGTTACAGATACGAGGAGGATGGCAACCTATAAGAGTTCTATTTCTATATCTTTTGTTCAGGAAGCAAACCTGGCAGCACATGTATGCGCCAAGCTTGCCGCTCCCGATAACACTTATGTTGTATGGATGAGTTACGCCCCTCCTCACTTGGCGGACGTAATTATCAACGATTGTACTCCTACTTATACGTAATATAAGCTCTTGAGATTTGCCCAAAAGAAAAGCAGAGAAGTCCTCACTCCTTCCGCGAGCCGTGCCCCTCGCACGCGGGCCACCTGTGTAGCGAAGCGGCATTGGCCAGTTCGCTAGCCCCGCCGATCAGCCAGCGTGCAGGTACCGGTGGGATGCGGGCTCACCTAAACCTGAGCCGCTTGCTGCGTATCGCGACGAGCGGCGTCCCGCGGTACCATTGGCCCCGCACGCGGTTGGCTCGTGCGACTGCGTGACCGCGAGGGACTTGCCTCCTGCTGTTTCCACTAAGCGTTGGTTCGCCACCTTCCAATTACAAGTCGGCCGGCCGGCCGGCAAGCAGCCTAACGAGCTGCGGTTTTCGTGCAAGGAATACGAAGTGATAAGCTTGATGATCTCCTAGGGATGCATAGACATGCACAAGCACAATACAACCTGATCAAAGCTACGACAGTGCCATTCGTCGGCATACAGTCACAGAGAGATGTATGTCATGACAGTATGACACAAGAGAGACCCGACCAAACTAAGCCAGCCTAAACCACGCATCACCGAATGAAACGAGATACGCAGGTACTACCTGTTCCTATTCCTACTAGCAGTACACAACTCAACCTTAATGGTACCGAACACACACAATGCACGTAACCGAGAGGCAACCGAACTAATGCAGGATACATAGCCAGGTGCACAAGAACCACATCTCTCCAAGCTGAGGTGCACGCTCAGTGGTGTCCTGGGAGCTTCTCCTTGATCTTCTCCATGATGCCCTTCTTCTCGTGCGTGTCCGCTGCATGCGTCCCCGTCGTGCCACCGGCCTTCTGCTCCTCGTGCTTGTGGGAGCCCGGGAGCTTCTCCTTTATCTTCTCCTTGATGCTCTTCTTCTTCCGGCGCCCGCCTTGCCCGCCATCCTCGGACGACTGTCGCCGTAAAACATCACATCAGTCAATACCACAATCGACAACGTGCAGCACAAGCGCTCGACTGAACGCAACATGGTCGATGGCTAAAAAGGAGTTACCGAGCTGGAGCTGGAGCTGGAGCTGCCAGAGCGCCTCAACTTCTCGCCCAGCGTCGTGTGCCCCTCCTTGGTCGGCTGGAGCTGGGCACCGATGCCGCCGCCGCCGCCAGCCATTCCCTCGTACGCGAGTGCCGTTTCGCCGGGGCCGACACCACCGCTAGGGTATGCCGCGCCACCTGGGGCGGTAACGCCGCTGCCCACGCCCTCATGCGGGTACGCAGCGCCGGCAAGGCCGTGGCTCACCGCGACCGTGCTGTACTCGCCCGGCACAGCCACGTGGCCCGCGATGTCGCTAGCTTCATAGGAGGGAGCAGTGCCTCCCGGGCCGCAAGCCGCCGGCTGGCCCGGCTCCCTTCGGACAGGGTTGCCGTGCTGGTCCACCGGCGGCACCGGGCTCCCGTACTGGTCGACGCGCGGGTACGGGTGCCCGTACTCCCTCTCGTACTCCGCCATTGCCCCCTAAAACTCTAAACTCTTGCTAGTTTCTCCTATTGAAACAGTGAGTGTGTCGTGTCGGCGATGTCTTGCGGTTGTAGCGGATGGGAATGGAAGCGAACTAAATGTGCGCCTATATTGTACTCGGAGCAAGGCGATAAGGCGGTACGAGGACACGCGCGCACGCATGCAGGGACACAAGGACGGTGTGCTTGACGAGAGGACGGCGCGTGTCACTGTTGTGCCACGCTGCTTCGTCTGGAAAGCTCCGGTGAGTACTGCCAGCAAAAACGGCATATTCACATCCTATGGCACAATCTACAAAGTTGAGTTATTCACACTATCCGATACATGCCTTTCATTCGAATTGGGCTGCAACATGCAAAGCTGGTGATCATTTAAATCATTATGGACCAAAACACTGTGATTTGGAGTATTATTGTTCATATCAATATTGACATTTTGCATGATAACGAATACCGCATGGCAAGATATAAAGAAGATAGAAATACCTTAGATCTATACAAATCTTCAGAAGAAAAACAACGTTTGGCTCCTTTCGACAGTATATCAACGTTTTGGGCTCAGGCCTCGGGGAGCGGTAAGGCGGCTGGTGACACAAGATTTGTCCTCAGTGCGACGGTGTCGCTTCTGCCGTGCCACTATCAGCTTCAACACGCAGGCTGTTTTCGCGCCGGTAGTGTGATTCTGCACCCTGGTTTTACAGCGGATCCCGAATTACTCAGTACATTTTTGCTACCTGGTTTTACATGGAAAGTGGGAATGGCATGGTATTACTCATAATGGCAGTAGCACTTAGCTATGAGATTGAAAACCGAGGACTGAAAGCAAGGGTGTAAACAAAGCAAAACTGAAACTTGAAATATGTAAGTTAATTAACGCAGTTAGGATTGAGCCCAGGGTGCAACAAAAGCAAAACAAAACACTGAAACAGGCAAGTTAGTTTCAAAAAATTAAATTGGCAGAATGGCAGATGCCCCAGCAAGCGGAAATTAAAAGATATTCGAAGCCATTTACTTAGATTCAAGATTTGTCGTCCAAGGTGCATGTTGTTTTCAAGATAGAAATGTATAGCAAACAAATCATGTGCATGTTGTTTTCTAGAGAAAATTTGTGTCCACTTGTGTTTTGGGATGTATATGAACTGCCGCAAGATTGCCAATCCAAAATCCGTTTCATACTTACATTAGGCAAACAATGAATGCGGTATAATTTTCAGATAGAAGCATGCTTTTAGCATTGATATGTAAGATGACTAGGTTCTGCGATAACAATCATGAATAATTCCATTAAATTTTCTAGAGAACCCTGAAAGCAGTGCCATAGAATGACTTCAGTGGACAGGCAATTTCTATCACGTTTAAAAAAAAAAAAATGGAATACCGCTATAGAAATCTTTTTATTTTTTTGAGATCGCCTCAATAGAAATCTTGAGATGCACAATTATGAAGCATATGACGGCTGGTCGATGACGATGAAGAGACTAAGCCCACTTCACCCAGTTCAGACTCTAGTCAAACATAAGTATTTGACTTTTAGTGCTGACACTAAATTAACTTCTATAATGTTGGCGTTTATAATGAGATTTACTAAAAACAAAATGATACAGCGTATCTCAGTTCTGATGACTATATAGTAGGTAATAAAACGATACGCGCACAAGAGTTGAAAGACCAATGCAATTCTAAGCTTGTAATTCCTGGGACATACAGCAATACTTCTCTGTCCTGTCAAACTAGCTGGAAAAGTCCATGTTTGTTTGGAGGGAAAGGGAAAAGAGTTGGGTTGGGGAAAGGAAAAAGGGGGCCTCATATCCCACTGATCATAACCTAGCGGGGGAGGTGGGTTTGGCTGGGATATGAAACTTGGGCGCAGCTGCCCAATCGCTGCTCGTCGGAGCTCCGCCGCCGTGCTTCGACATCAACATCGAATCAGACTTTGATCTGGCTAAATCCACCCTTCTCTATCACCAATCGGACTTCATATACTACTCACATCCTCCTCGGTGTCGCCACTGTCTGCGATTTGGATCTAATCGTACCATCCTGGTGCGCCCCTCTCCGTTGTGGCCACTCTCCGATTGAGACGAGAATTACCACCTTCACCTGTTGGGACTCATTCTTGTAGGCACCGGATGTGAGGAGGCACACCGATAGCAGAACCCGTCGGCCTAAAAAAAACGGCGAGATGTCAGAGAAGCGCCTCCCGGCAGCAACCCCCAGCACACGTGCATTGGAGGTGTGGCTCTACGGGAGCGACGCTGTGTGGAGTGGAGAGGCGAAGTGACAAGGAGCGGAGAGTGGACGATGCAAGGAGGCACTGGATGCGAGGAGAGACACTGCCCGCCCGACCTCCACGCCCGCTGATGAAGTCTATTGGGATGACAGGCAATTTGGTCCAGAAGTTTTTATATGCCAGTCCCAAACCCGATGAATCCAAACAAAGGATAGGCTTAAGAACTTATTTCCTAAACCCAAACCCAGCACTTCATATCCAATCACATTTCCATATCCTTTTCCCAACGTTTATCCAAACGCCACCTCTGATGTTGGAACCTTTATTAGTATATTGCAACCAACTATGAATGTTTACTCTAATACATTACACAATGTATAGCAGTACACTAATGATGTTAAGCCATTAGACACATATGTGATGTACTGGTGTTAGACATATGTTAGCATATCTGTTACACATAAGTGGTGGGTTGGCTAATGGCCTATGTGGATGATGTTGATGTTGATGATTTTGGTGACAAACCAATAGATGCTACTGAAGATGGTGTGGAGAAAATAGATGCTTCTAACTATCTCGATGAGTTTGCAATGGATGACTTTTGAGAGATGAGAGATTTAAAACTTTAAAAGATGAGAGTTCTATGTCTTTTGTGCTATATTTATATTGCTATTTGTCTTTTATACTACATTTACATTTCCTATTATTCTAGACTATAACTGGTGAGTTATATTTACATTGCCATTAGCTAATACCCTAGATTATAATATGTGTATTCGCCACGTGTGTATGACGTCGCCACGCCATACGCCATGTCGCTGTAAAGTTGTGAAGGTGATGGGTCGTCGCACCGCCGTAACAACCTTGCATATAAGGACCATCTAACTGACTATATTACGTCTAGGTAATATATTTGTCTCTTAGCTAGCAACTTAGATGAAGACTCTTATCCCTAACGCCTTCCAACTAACGAGCTAGGCCAACCTGCCCAGTCTCACCCCCACATTAGTATATTAGTTTATACAACCACATTGAAGTCAATCTCTTTGTACGCAAGACGGTGTTACTGCAATTTTTTCATAACTATTGATCAGTCATCTTTCCTAACTACGCATAGGACTTCATTCAGAAACCAACTACAGAATATTTATACATTTACCACTTAAGATAACAAAATCTCAAGGTGTAATCTCTCTCAGAAAGCAAGTGACATCCAAGCCAGAGCAAAGTGATAAACACAAATACATTTCTTAATCAGGTCAGGAGTGACTCCACTGAAACCCCCAACACAAAGTTTGCTTTCATACATGCAATATGCATGGATAATGGGAATATTGGCCCTACGCCAAACCAAACACAAGAAAAAACAGTGTTGCACAGAAAATGCTTACCTCAACCCATTCGTCACAAAAATCACAAATCGGTGATCGGTAAAGCTTCACATGGCCATCCACAGTGCAAACAGCCAGCAAACACCTGCATTATCGTCCATATAAACAAAACTTAAGTGGTATGATGATGTTACTCATATATAAACCATACACCTAGACAAGGTAATAGCTTTAGCTTTGAATATCGAAGATATATATACCCTGCGTTAGGTGCAAATCCTTGTTGAGACCACGAAATTGATCGGGCACATGGTTCAGTATCATGCGCTAAGTGGGCACTAAGCATGGCTCAAAGATATCTGCAAATGTTGAAAATTGAACATTTCAGATCAAATAAGAATAAGACATCCACATGGCCACATTGGAGTTCCTTCTTTTCACATTCCTTTGATGAAAAGACAGTTCCGGAAAGCTTCCCTATTGTATGTATAAAAGGAAAAATGCTATTAATTGTTTAGGAGGTGATCAGGTGGGTTTGACTTGGGATGGGAAATGCACTGTTCATTGATGTTTGAATGGCTAGTTTTATTTATCAGAGTAGAATATGGCTAATAAAACTGAAAGGTCCAACTAGCAAGATCGTTGAGAACTGAGCGATAGTTGGTAGAGCCTCTCGTCGAGGAGGCCACCCACCAAGATTCGAACTTGAGTGCTCACAGCGGGTACCTCCTTAAGAAACCTGGTTCTAGCGTGATCCTAGCCAGCCATGATTTGGTAAAAAGATCAAAGCTCGAGGAACATCTCCTCCCCATGGTCGGGAAAAAAACTAGCAAGATCGTTTACTTATTACAGTTCCCAAAGTTCAGTTCTTTATTTCGAGCAACATCACCACATTCACAATGCGTTCTTGATTCGTTTAGAGAGTATTGCACCAACGGTCCACGCGAGTGAAAGCGACACCAATTTACTTGATTTGTACGAGTGTTGCGCCGGGAGTATCAAGCAACCGCCAGAGCAGCGAAGTAAGCATCTAAGCATATTGCACTCTTTTTGTTGAATTGAATGGAGTCTAAATTGATAAGTCATTGCTTAGGTATGTTTGCATGTTTAGCGAGTCGTTGTCAGGCTTATATGGATAAAACCTATGTTGATGGCATTACCTCTACATTGAATTGTTGATTATCCATATCCTTGTAGCCTTGATAACATTATTGATGTCTAACTTAAGAGTTATTCAAAATGCTTAGCAATGCATAGGTCCTCGGTAGAAGACGAGCAATAGTTCAACCATTGTTTACGAGCTTAGAGCTTACTTACTGTCCCAATTACAATGAGAATGATGTGGGATCTATGAGATGTGAGAATAATACGAGATGTGAGCGATGCTAGGGGTAGGTCAGGAGTGAAATCCGGATGTTATAGACCGCTTACATCGGTTAAGCACCGTCCGTCGGTGTCGTTGGCTTTAGCACTATCCGTACAACCATATATTCAGATAATGTACGAATGAGCCAAGTATCATAGGCCGTGCTGACGCTTGTCATGCATCCCTATGATGTGTAAGAAAAATAAAGGAGAGGCAATGTGGTCGGGAGCCGGAGGTGTCTGGGACACACTCGTGGTAACCCCGGTGCCATAGGGGTATGTGCAAGTAGGTAGTTCTGGGTATGAGAAATGTTGTCTTTGGGGCCAAGATGATGGACACATATCGTGTGGGTAAAGTTGTACTCCTGCAGGGTGTAAGAACAATTCGAATTGCCGCACTCTCCGTCATGAGCATGCTTCTGCCCATCCACATCAGTCGTAGAGTTTCCGAATTTGGGGATATGGCATAGTATGTTAGGTTTGATTGTTAAGGATTATTGATTACATGAGATGATTCCTTTTATAGTTTTGTGCAAGTTGATGTTGCAGGGTAGATATGGCTTGAGTTAAGTATAGATATTCACACATAGAAATCTAGGTTGCTTACACATATGAATTTACTTAAACTTGTGACCTACTCCTTGTTAATGACCTAAATATATAATTTTTGGAATCAAGTTATTTATATGTACCCATTATGGATTAAGTCTTGCGAGTATTTTCATACTCATGCTGCTCTTTTAGGTTCCATATGTGAGGAGGAGCTCGTGTTTGGCTACTTCATGTCCGTCGATGTAGGTGATAGAAATGAGTAGTTCAAGCTACTCGTGTGACGTGCTTTTGGATGAAGCCTAAGGGTATATGGCTTCATCTGACTTTTGTGTTAGTAGATGCTACCATTCTGCTGCGTAGTTTCTCTATTTTTTGTTGTAAATTATTGGAAATGATGATACTATAATGCTTGTAATATAAATTTAATTACTCATTTTTCTTAAATTTTGTTGTAATGCTATATGTTGAAAAGGCATGTGTTCCGAGCTTGAATACAAAACACATACTGGGACTAACATGGTGATATTCTGATTAATCATTGTAGTCATAATTATGCAAATAATTGATTTAATTATTAATTATAATATTATTTAGATAATTTCTCACAGACAGTGCAACCACTTTGGGTTAAGGAACTCCTGCTATTTCTTAGCTTGTTCTTTTGCTTAAAAGAACATTTTGACACTTTGAAGTTGCTATACGGAAGAGCACCCTTTATACTAGAAGGTTAGGTTTCCCTTAAAACAAACTAAAAGGTTTGATATATTTTGCCGAGTTTTCACTTAAAAGAAAGGATATATCTTACCGAATGTACAAGTCAAGACACCATGTATATATTTGCAGGGCCAGAGCATAAGAATACCTCGCGTCTGACACTGACTCGCTCCCCCGCCTCCGCCTCCCTCGGCCGTCTCCGATGGCAGCTCTATTGCAGGATCTGTAGCCACCACCCCTCCCTCTCTAATGTCTCGTCCCTGCTCGCTCCCGCCCTGGCCCCACTCACTGGTCATCCTCCGTCGCTTGCGATCGGCGATGAGACCCGTCATCTCGCCGTCCCGCCCACCGCCTTCATCAGGCTGTCATGCTTCTCTCGACTTTCTCTAAGTTCGGTAGCCATGAAAAAACCCAAAATCTTGAAACCTGTAACCTTAACCCCGCTGTAGGTTACAGAATCCGTCACCTGAATACAGTGAAATTTAGGAAGTGTGGGGTAATTTAGCCATGAATACAAATAGTTCATCGTCACCGAACCTATCTTTGTTGCTTACGCCGTTACAGCCTAGCCGTGACACAGCAAAAGGGTAGCCATTCCAGTTTCAGACACACGCACACCCTTCTACCCGCACCTGGTCTTGGCCACGATGGGGCTCCGGACGCGATGCTTCCCGTACGAGTCCGACCACTCGATGCTGCCGAACACGTAGTCTGCAGCCGCCGCCGCGTTAACGACGTCCAGCTTCACCGTGAACTCCTTCTCCTCTCCGATCCCGAAGTACAGTACGTTCGGCACCACCGTGACCCTGACCCCCTGCGGCTCGGTGACGCTGGCGGTGTACGTGCCAGGCGCCGCGCCCACGTTCTTCACCCGGCGCTTCACCGCGGTGCTGCCGGACAGGCAAGGCACGGCAATGGACGGGTAGTTCAATTCCTCGGGGCGGAAGAACGCGCCCTTGCTGCACGTGCACGGCTCGCTGGCGGCGTTGAACAGCGGGAGCAGGAGCGGGAGGTTGACCGGGAGGCCCGGGAGCGGGTTCTGGGTGGGCTTCAGGGCGGAGCAGAGGAAGTTGACGTAGTCGAAGAAAGTGGTGTCGTACACCAGGCCGGGGTCCAGGGCCTGCACGGGGTTCACGTGCCCCGAGCCGTAGATGAAAGGCGTGGCGGCGGCACCGGTCTCGTCCTGGATCGAGCTGCCGTTGTTGTCTCCGGTGGTTGCTGCGGTGCAACATACAAACATGAGCGGAAGCACGCATTATAAGTCCAATAGTAGTACTACAAGATTTGTCTAGCTCACCGGTGGTCATGATTGCCGATTTGATCATGGCGGGGCTCCACGTGGGGTACTTTGTCTTGAGCAGGCCGACGATGCCCGATACGTGGGGGCACGACATGGAGGTGCCGGACATTCTGTTGTAGGGGATGCGGCGGTCGTCGAATGGCTGGCCCGTCGGTGAAATCGCGCCGCTGTACGCGGCGATCACGCTGACGCCTGGTGCGGTGATGTCGGGCTGCGGCCGAGCAGGTCAGCAACACTAATCTCTCACAAGTGGGACTGAATCTGGGGAGCTGAGCAATGTGCCAACCTTGAGGATCTGAGGAGTTATGGGGTTCGGCCCTCGGGATGAGAACGCTGCCATCTTCGGCGCAGGTTTTACGCCAAAGCTCGCGTCCGTTGCATTGATGTATCCCGACGGGTTGCTAAAGTGGGAGTGGCAATGCTGATTAAGATCGATCCAGGAAGAACGTCACTGCGGCAGCGCCGCGGAGTAACTGTAGGCTTACTCTGTAAATTGCAGGTACTTAAAGAGCTGGACGCATTGCGCGTATGAGCAGTGAGCCGCCGCAATGAGGTGCGGGTCCGCATTTACGTCGTCCCCGGAGCTGGCGTCGTTGCAGAGGACCATACCGACGCCGCCCGCCTGCTTGACCACGAAGCCCTTCTCGACTCTGGCGTTCACTCCTCTGACGCAGACGACTATCTTGCCGCTCACCTTGGCAGGGTCCAGGGAGCCCGGCAAGCACAGCGTCCTGCAGGCAAGGGATCCCATCGGTCACGCGTTCAGATGACACAGATGCACCGATCCAAACAACAAACAGTAGGTTTCGATAGTTACGAGTTGACGGTTGGTTGGTTTGCGGCGTTGGCATTCTCCCCGCTGATTATTGGATATGCCTGGCTACTGGGCAGAGTACTGTCCCCGAGACTTTGCCCCTGCAAATGAGCAATTTGCATCCAGAACGGCATGAACAAGCTACTAATGTGCAGTTGAGTAGTTGGCCAATGACACTACGGCACCAGAGCTGAGCAAGCTAGGCCGCATGGTGCTTTGGTGCACGCAGGGTTGGTTCTGATTTAGTAGTATTGAGCAAACCTCGATGGTGTTGCCGCCGAAGTTGACATAAGCTGGGAAGTCCCTGTCCATGGTGCTTGCGGCGACCGTGAAGATCCACGGGGCCACGTTGGTCACCGTGCTCGGCTGGGGGCCCGAGTTGCCGGCGGAGCAGACGACGGTGACCCCCTTCTGGACTGCGAAGAACGCGCCGATCGCTATCGGGTCCATGAGGTAGTCCGAGGGGTCTGAGCCGAGGGAGAGCGAGAGCACGTCCACGCCGTCCGCCACCGCCGCGAGTATGGCCGCGAGGATGTCGAAGCTGGAGCATCCCGGCGCGTAGCACGCCTTGTACGCGGCCACGCGCGCGCTCGGCGACCCGCCCGCGGCCCTGCCCATCCCGTGGCCGAAGACGCTGGCGCCCGGGACGGACCCGCCGCCCGCGGTGGACAGCGTGTGCGAGCCGTGCCCCACGTAGTCCCGCGGCGAGGACAGGTCCTCCTTGCTCGGCCTCTGGCCTCCGTCGTCCAGCGCGCCGAGCGCCTGGATGCTTGCGCTGAAGAACCTCGCGCCGATCAGCTTACTGCATGTATGCATGCGCCGTCAGCCTACATGTGAAATTCGACTGAAGAACTACGCACGACTATGTGTTAAGTGCTTCTAAGGGAAAATTCTATCAGATGTATCGTTTAGTATGACCATTTATCTAGTTGAGATTCGTATTAAAGAGAATAGATAAAAAAATATAAAATAAGTTAGAGAATCAATGAAGTCCATAATCCGTAAGTAAAAGATAGTTGTACTGGTCACTGGTGTTACCTGTTGCACTTGAAGGGCGGGTACTTCGGGTTGGCTTCGCCAGGGTTGCAAGTGACGTTCGGGTTCCACTTGGAGGGGACAGGCAAGCCATCGTCTTTGAAGCTTTCTGATTCCGGCCATACGCCTTCGTACAAACAGAATCAGAAGAATCACCCGTTAGAACTAGTAGTTGTAATACTACTTATAGTTATACTCTATACTACTGGTACTCTTTGATTATAAATACTGGTTGCTTTCGATTTTTTATAATCTTCGATATGTAATTTTAATTATTACTGTATTATTACTGTATTTTCTATTAGAATATAGTTATAATATCCAATAAAATTATAATTGTATAAAATATTTTTAAGATAAATCTACACATATGCTTTTTATATTTTCAAACTAAAAATTTAAAAGCTATTGATGATCAAAATTTGAAAAGTTTAATGAATCTTAGTTAAAACTATAAGTATTTATGATCAGAGTGAATACTATTTTATCAGGTTAGAGTTTACTTTTGGTTCTGATATTCTTGTGATATGATTCTGTTTAGTTCAGGTTAAAATCATTGAAGGCAGTTATTAATTTGTCATGCATCTCACACAGCTCCTCGTTATTAGGATCCAGGTCAAAGCCAGCATTATCTCTTCATTTATTACTTTTTTTTATAGTGGCAGCATTTCATCATCAATAAAAGTATTGATTTCTGCACAGATTCCATCCAAGTCCACGCGTACTAGCTGGAGACAAGTACGCTACTGTTCTCAGCAATAAAAGTATTTTTGCACAGGTTCCATCGAGGTCCACGGATACTAGCTAGAGGCAAGTACGCTACTCTTCCCAGCAATAAAAGTAGTATTGATTTTTGCACAGGTTCCATCCAGGTCCACGCGTACTAGCCGGAGACAAGTACGCTACTATTCCCCATCCAAAATGTAAATCAATTTAGACTATCCACAACACACAGGAATTAAGAGTGTGAGTGAAACGAATATACTATTTTTTCTTATTAAGATGTCATTTTAGCATTCGACACATAGAACAAGGTTATAATAATTTTTTTATACATAATATATTTACTCCTCTTGATTTCTCTCACATCCAATCAATGACATATAAGCTACTAATCCACCATATTCATTAAATTGAAACTCCACTTTTTGATAACCTTTAATATAGATACTCTAGTAAAACATTAAATTGAAAATCTAAAATGACATCTATTTAAGAACAAAATTAAGTTTCTAAAATGATATCTATTTAACAACAGATGTAGTACTACTCTTAACTTATTTACTTGCTATTCACTCGGATCCAAGATATAAGTCCATTTGAACTTAAGCTTAATAATTAAGACGAGGGGTATAATAATCATATTTCTCATCATTTATTGCTAGAGTTAAGATAGGTGACAAGTTTACTGTATTGATTAATGTGTATTTAAGTAAGGGCAAACATGAAGGAATGAAGCCAAAAGGTACATTAGAGTTGTTGCTGGACCTATATTTAGTGTATTTGAAGTAATAATGCTAAAGGAACTTAATATTTGAGTTAAGTTTGGAGGGACTAGCCTCTTTGATTTGATCAATATTGGATATATCATATTGAAAGATCAATAACTTTAGTATAGGGTTAGTATATTTTGATGAATAATATCAACATAGTCAATATGACTAACTTAATTTACGAGTATGCAAAGTTTAGTCTCACGTATGCTATGTGATGTACTTGGGGTATCAAACATCTCAAAGAGTTACAATTCAAGGTCAAAAAAGAGTTTCGTGAAGATACAAGGACATATTATTTAGATAAGTGATCACGGCGACCTTTGTGTAGAGTTTCGTGAAGATACAAGGACATAATATTTAGATAAGTGATCATGGCGACCTTTGTGTAGATATGTTTGTTTCTTTTTGACCATACTACAAAGAGGGGTTTGATTTAGTAGTTTGATCTAGTATCTTTATGTTACTTATTTAGAGGTGATGCACACTAGATTTGAGTAGTCCTAATAGACTAGTTGAAGACCTAAGCCATCTAGGAAGAGAAGCCATTGAAGCCTAGACAAAATTTGGATTAAATTAAACAAAGTCTTTGTCAAAATGTACACACCAGATGTTCTGATGTACATCGGATGATTGAATCGCATAATTTATACAGAGGGCATTTTCAAAGAAGGTCCTGAAGATTCTACTCACTGGATGTTCTGATGACAGCATCAGAAGGTATCAATGGAAGTTCTGGTGATCAACAGAGGATCACACCGAAGCAATTGTACAAAGAGGGTTTTTGGCTTGAAGGTGGTGAAATACACTCACCAGATGTTCTGGTGTGTGCACTAAAAGATTGAGCAATCACCCACTAATGTGGCAGTAGGTTTCAACGGCTAGTTGAGTTGCTCTCACTGGATGTTCCGGTGCATGGGAGAGTTGTGCTCACTGGATTATCCAGTGTCAACCGTTTTTCTAGACTCGAGAGGCAATAACTAGTTTTGGAGGTTGGAGCTATAAATAGATCCCTCACTCGGCCATTCGAGGGTGCTAGAGCTCAGAGCATACACATACACTTGAGATGAGCTTTTGCCATCAAAGTTGAGCATATTGAAGACCAAGGCAATCATCACGAGATTAAAAACTTGATCAGTGCTAGTTTAGATCTAGTGTGCATCTAGCTAGGTGATTAGTCTAGATTTAAATCAAGTGAGTGATCCATGCTTGTTAGTCTTGGTGTTTGTTACCACCTAGATGGTTTGGCGGTGATTGTGTCTTGCGAGACCCTCTGACGAGGTTATGAACGGCCAAAAGTTTTGTGAGCTGTTGGAGTGCACCGTGCTGGAGTGATAAATCACTACCATAGTGAAGACGACAATGAGCATCCAAGAGAGATCTAGTAGGAGACCCATTTACGAGTGGAGAGCTTTAATGGCTATCCACTGAGTTATTTGACTAGGAGTTTGGTCTTTACTAGGGACTCCAACGTGAACTAGAGGTAGACGATAGTAATCTATCGATACCACGAAAAAAAAAGTCATTATGCCAAGTGTTTGGAATGTCTCTACCCTTTACATTCCACACTTATTGCACTTACTATTTCACATTTATATCTTTCTTAGAATTGTCATGTATAGTTTGTATGATTAGTTCCTAAGTGCAAAACTTTGTTACGGTAGAATAGAAATATTAGATAAACCTATGATATATTTATATATAAATTAATTTAGATTTATCTAGTTGAATTTGAGCTACTCCGTATTAATTTTAAATGACTCTAATTCACTCTCTCTTATAGTATCACCTATCCTTGCACACACGAGTTGCCTTTAATAGACTACCTGTGTCAATGTTCCCAATAATGGTGTCTTTACCAAAACCGGCAGAATACCACGCGGGGGTTGGCTGGCCATCGCTCCCGAGCCCGAGGAAGTCCCACGAATGCGTGGTGTGCAGCTTGATCAGGGTGTCTGGGATCACAGTCAGCACTCCCGGGAGCTCTGAACCAAATAGATGTCGCACATCAGTGACAGATAGTAACAAGAATCATGCAGGTGCAAGCAGTATGCATGGTACTCTAGCAGTACTTACGTCGGAGCAGTGGAACGAAGACATCATCGATGTGCACCACGATCCCGTGGATGGGATCCAGGACGTACAGTATTTGGTAGCTGCATTTTTGTCGTGCAAATTAAACAGTAACTAAGCATAGGCATGTAGTTTCTTCTCTGTAAAATTGATGCTCTCTCGTGCACAAATGCATAATACTATATATGATCTTACTCATTGGTGAGTGGAGAAAACACAGCGGACGGGGAGGGCGTTAATTGACTTGAGTCCTTCCAGATGATCAAATAGGGCTGCGTACGTGCACAAAAACCACCAAGTCAAGTCAATAGATCAACAAAACAAGCCACATATACATACACGACTGTGTGTATATCGAAGAACATAGAGGCAATAAGGATGACAAAGGAAGTAACATGCCTGCTTGGCCGCCGATGCCAGCTGGGTCTGCAGGGCGAGGGCGAGCACCAGCGCGAGAAGGAAGACGCGGCCGCCTCGACTCCCCATTGTGATCTGGCTCTGGCTGTTGCGCAGCTCAGGCTTGGCACGGCGGCTTTCCGTCGGCGCGGCGCACAATTTATAGGCGCCAAGGTCAAATAGCTCCCATTGGCCATTGTGTACTATGCTATGCGAGCTCCTATTTTCCAGGCGAGGGGCAGCCCACGTTGGGTGCCGTGGCCGCCTGGCACCGAAGCATCTCCCTGTTAGCGAGTCAATGAGCTCGACATGGGCGCAACGTGCAGGCAATCGCTCAGGATCCGTGCCAAGGCCTAAAAATCTGTCACTGACGAATGCAAAGAAAGAACACACGGGTTCTAGAGGACATAACCGTGTGTACAAAATTTCGGACGAGAATTTCCACCTTGTTGAAGATCGGTGGTGCTACCCGAAGACTTAAATGAATAGCCATCGCTGTTAAGAACAGCCGATGCCTTATGTGTATTGGATCCGCTCTTCTGTTAGCATGAACTGTCTTTTGCACAAGGCCTCATGTCAAATAACATCCAGATAACGGCCAATCCTCCTAACTGCGCGCGGGCCAAGACTCTGCAGCAAATACCACTTTTGATAAGAGGCTTTTGGTTCCGCTTTCAAGAACAGCAGAGAAGTCCAACGCAAAAGAATTTTGGCCGTAGCACAGATCCAGACTCTGATCTGCGTAAGAATCATCGCGCATGGCCACAGGTGCCATCAGAGCACGAACAAGACCCTTGGCAAGGGGATGGGTGGCCTTCACTCGTCCCTCGTTCCAGTCTTACCTTTCCTCGAATTCAATCTCACCAAATATAAATACCCCTGAAGTCACTGGTAGACGATCCTCAGCGGGTGTTTCGGGTAATTGGTTTCTACGAAAGTTGAGAAAAGTGAATGCAACTCTAAGAAAAAAACTAAGGCTCGGAACCAAACAAGAGCAATGAAAAGTGCATCCAACAGAGGAGGGAGTTCCCTATCAAATCTAATTCCCTCTGTACCATAAAAAAAAATAGCTCTTATCTCTATGCTACAATGCAACTCTAAGAAAAAAAGCTAAGACTTGAAGTCAAACAAGAGCAATGAAAAGTGCCTCCAACAGAGGAGAAAGTTCCCCATCAAATCTAATTCCCTCTTTTAAAAAAATAGCTCTTACCTCTATGCTATAAAAAGTTTTGAACTTATTTATCTACCATTATTTTTATCTTTATTTCCCTCTCTGCCACTCTGTCAACCGGAGGCAGAACTCCCATGGAAAATCGCTGTGCACGGATACCGTCATGGATGCTGTTCACAAGGGCACATCGGCTTTATATTACTTAAAAATTAGTGGTTTTCTATTTTTTTAAAAAAATCATAGATTTTTTTTATGCATTCTATAATTTATGGGCAATCCATTTTAATTAGAATCGTAAAAAAAAAACTATGTAAAATTTAAAATAAAGTTCTAAAAAAACTATTTTTATAATTTCTAACAATTGTTACGGTCTTAAATAAAATCTCAAAAATCTTGTAAAATTCACTAATATTCTTATTATATGATGGACTAATTTCTAAAATTATTTTCAGTGCTGGATTATATGATAAAAAAATGAGTTTGTTTGTAATGTATTTCTAGTTATATCATTCTTCTCATGGATGTACTGATTATACTATGCTATCACTGGAAATCACGAGTATGTTAGTATAAAGCAGCCATTAATTAATAGTCTAGCAACATTGCAAAGTTAAAGTAAGAAACTAAGGTTTAGAAGTTTGATGGACAAAAATAACTTGGACATTATTGGTATATCATCACTCAGTGAGTTAGTTTATAGAATTATGGTAGAAGCTTATTTTACCAATCAATTGGGTGCTCTCCCAGCATATCATCCACAAGTGACCGATGAATTAAAACTGGTGGCTATGGATATAGTCTCAAAGATTGCAACAAACATGATTTGAAATGCTTTAATTCAATGCTGAAATTCATTATTTCATGAACTAGTGTTGTAAAACCGATGGGAGGAGGAAGAGGGGGGCGCTAACCCAGGGTCTTAGATGGTGAACTTGCCGGACGCAATGCAACATGGTATTCATGATATACGAGAGCCTCATAATAATGAAGAACACGCAGATGCATGCAAATGCAGGTGATGAAGTAATGCAAGCGAAACAATCGATAGATTGGAACAATAATGCAGTTTCATGAGAGACGGAGAGGGAGCAACTCACCAGTGATCTCAATCACTTGGCGAGACAATGTTTCAGGGGATGGCGTAGGCACCTTGCACGCACAAGCGAGGCAAAGCATCTGCAAAAAAACAAAGAAATCAAGCAAACAATCAGAGCCAATACACTCTGATCTGAACAGAGGATGGAGAGGCTCGAGAAGATGAACCGCGAAACTGACGGGACGAAGCTAAGGGCCCGTCATCGCCTGTCACATCCCCAAAATACTAATTTTGTAATTAAGCATGCGTAATTGTTATCACACGTGCTTACACGTGTTTGCACTAGTTAAACACGTTTCAAATACCATAGAGATGGTTTAGATTGCTTTGAAGAATTCCTAAATACCTTAGAGAAGGAAAAGAATAGAAGGAGGTTGATGAGGGGAATCTTAGAAAAATTTCAGCAAAAGAACTCCCTCACGGTCTGACCGCCAGGTACGTTACCACGTGGGCTGCCATGTGGATTTCTCGCGGTCCGACCGGAGCCAGTCGCGGTCTGATTGCCAGTACACAGATGCTCAGGTTAAGTAGATTGATCACTTCCTTTTGCTCTCTCTTCCCTACGTGCACACTCTCACTCACTCTCACCAGCAGCCTCCTCTCTCTTACCCCCACCCACTCCCTCTCCCTCACATGCTCTCTCTTTCTCTCTTGCTCTCCCAACCGAACAAGAGAAAGGAGGAGAGGAGGAGCAAGGAGGGGAGGCCAAGGAGGAGGTACCCGGTGAGCTCCCCCACCAGAGATGGTCTACCCCGTCGAGCCCGAGCTCCTCGGCAACATCTTCTTTCTCCTCAAGCCATCCACCACCTCCCCGATGGTGATTCCGAGCTCCGATCATTTCCTAACCTCCACGGCCGGACCACGGGCTTGCTAGGACGTGGTGAGCACCTTAGACCCCCTCTCATTCCTTCCCCATGGCTAGATCGACCGGATTTGAGCTCATCGAGCTCAACAATAGCCTCCACAGCCATTAGAGGCAATAACTGAGTTTTGGTCATTTTTGGCGTGTGCATGTTGTCCTACGCAGTAGAGGAGGTCAAGATGATGCTTTAGGTCCAAAATCCCCACCAAAAAGCCACCGGAATCATCGCTGATGAGCTCACCAAGTTCCCCTGGCCATGCACAGCGGTCTGACCACGTTTTATAGCGGTCTGACCGCCGTTCCAGGAGTCGGACCGCCCCCCGGGCTGGTCTGACCACCAAACCCCAAATCTCTCTGCACGCTGGCGGTCTGACCACGTTTTTCCACGGTCTGATCGTCAGTCCCGGTGGTCTGACCGTCTCTATTGGCAATCTGACCGCGGTCAACTCAGATAGTACCATTTCAGCGAGTTCACTGTTTGCTAAAACTTTTAAAATTCATAATAAATGCTCCGTAGCTCCAAAAATTATAAAACCAATTTTGTTGGTTTCATAATACCCTAATATATCTATTAGAAATATCCACAGCCATGAAATAATTAATTAAATTTATAAGATAAATTAATTAGGTTAAGGCTTCATTAATTCACTGTTAATTATTTGCGAGTCCAAAATGGGTGAAACCAATTTTGCTGATCTTCTTATGACTTGTTCTATCAAGGAAAAATATTTTAATGCATTATATGACATTTTTTATGGCATTTCCTCATATGCGTGTTGTAGCATACATATTTGCACTTTATTCATACTCATCATTGCACGCGCTCTCCCTTTTAGTGAAAGAAGAACTGGAGCGTGACGCGGGTGTGAGCGAAGGCAGCAACGAGCTCCCGCATTTCTATGAATTCTGTGCGGGAGTGTCAGGTAAACCCAAGTGCAGCAAGGCAAGCAACTAAGCATATTGCATCTTTGTTCAGTTGAATGAAGTCTAAAATTGATGAACTATGCTTATGTATGTTTGCATGTGTTGAGTCGAGATCGGGTACAAATTGGTAGATCTTATGTTGAATGCATTACTTCTACCTTGAATTGTTGTTCATCCTTTCCTTGTCGCCTTGAGTATGTTGCTGATGTCTAGGTTACAAGTCAAATCGAAATACTCAGCAATGCATAGGTCATTCGATAGAAGTTGAGCGGTGAATTATTTCATTGCTCGTGAGCATAGGCGATATTTAATTTCATAATGATCACAATGTTGGATATTGGTTGATGATGGCTGGATGAGTAGTGAGTATGAGACGAGATGTGGGCAGTGCTAGGGGTGTTATTTGCTACGGAGGAAAGTCCTGGGGGCAGGCTGGAAGAGGAACCCGAACACTGTAGACCGCTTGAGTCGTTTAAGCATCGATCTTCAGTGTAGTTGGCTTTAGCACTTACCTTACTCACCACATACCGATTTAATGGTAAGGTGAGCCGAATACCTCTATAGCTATGATAATTTGGACGTGAACATCGATGGTGTGAGTGGGCGGGCTTGTAAGAGGTGCTAGTTTGCTTCGGGAGTAGTTCTAGTACCTCTGCGCTAAGCGATGTATGATCCAAATGGTTGGGGCTTATTGGCAAAGGTTGACATAAGTACCCCTTGTATGGACCTGTGTGGTCATGCAAGCCGTATGGTCTTCAAGTCGTATTGGTCTAGGAGTATCCCCTGTAGGGTGTAAAAATATTTCAAAATATCGTACTCTCGGTCATGAGCATGCTTCTATCCATCTGCATCGGTAGGCAACTGCTTGGTTGTCACGCTTTTGAGGTGAAGCCTAAGGGCATATGGCTTCACCCACCTTTTATGGTCTATAGCTTTTGTTTCCGCTGCGTAGTTCTCTTTTGGCTAGAAATTTATCAGCTTTAGTTTCCTCCTAGATCTCTTTGTTGTAAATTGTTAAACTTGTTAATGCTTAAGATCTTGTAATATAATTTAATTACTCGCTCTTTATTAAGCTTGGTTGTGATTGCTTATGTTGGAAAAGCATGTGTTATGATCTCAAGCACAAAACACGTGTCGGGACTACTAGGATGATATTCTGGTTAATCGTTGAAGTCGTGATTATGTAAATGATCAACTTGATGATTAACTAGAATATTATTTGAACGGTTCCTCTCATCGCCACTGCTCCACGACTCGTGCTCTCTCTCTCTCTCTCTCTCTCTCTCTCTCTCTCTCTCTCTTCACCTCACTCTGAAGCTCCATATCCGTTGCTACCTCCCACTAACTAGCTTCAACACCGGGGCACATGAGTCACCAGGCACCTCTGCTACCATCGGGGCGTGACATGCATGTATGGCGGTTGACATGGGAAGTGTGTGACGTACACCCACGCCCCACAGCCATGATCACCGCCCTGCTCCATGGATTTGATGTGCACGAGTGGCAGTGTTGCGTCCGTCGCCCGTCGCTCCCAATCTGGATCTCACCAGATGTGGTGCCAGCCTTGACAGCAATGCAAGGGTCGATGCGGAGCACAATGAGGTGTCTTGGTGGCTGTGTGAGGAAGAAGGTAGAGTGTGGTAGCATAGGAGTGCAGACAAGGGAGCGACAATCGGGTGTGAGCATCGGGTTGGGGGAGGGGATGGAAAGAGATGAGGAGGTTTTTATATGCTAGGATTTTGCGCCTACTGGGCCTATTGGGCTACATTCTAATGGGCCTAAATTACAGACTGGTGTAAGTGAACATTCGTAACTATTGAGTGGATTTTTTCTAACTCATCACTAATGATTGTGTCATTAGTGACGGCTTGTCAAGTAACATGTCATTGTTATCATTAGTGATGGGTTTGAGATAGGTCTTAGCCTAGGGTCACATTAGTGACGGGCCCTCATAGGACCCGTTGAAGGTGTACCTAGCCCCTAAGTGTGGTTTTGGTAATTAATGATAATACTTATAGACTAACAATTGTGTTGAGAATTGTTATTAGGTTATTTTCATAGGTGATGCATAGAGAATTGGGCATGAATTCGTTGAGAATTTTCATGTGATCAAGAGAAATGCATCAAGATGAATGAGCTCTAGGTGATGCTCGGGTAAGTGGTGACAATATCTATGGACTAATAATTATATTGAGAATTATTAGTAGGATATTCCAGAAGAGATGCATAAGTGATTGTGACAGTCCAAAATGCTTAAGCATGTCATTAAGTACTCATGAGCATCATTATCATCTTAATCAAGGTTTTGGAGCCTGAAATTAATGCAATTAAAGAGGATCATCAGGAGGATCATTATCCATAATCACAACCTCGATGATTAACCAGAATATCATTACGATAGTCCCGGCACGTGTTTTGTGCCCAAGGATTGGAACACATGCCTTCAAACATGTACATCACAACATAGCTTAATAAAGAGCGAGTAATAAATATTTATATTACAAGTACTAAGTATGCAATAGATTTCAACAATTTACAACAAAAGTGAGCTAGGAGGAGACAAAACCCCTCAACTCCTAACCACAAAAGAACTACGCAGCGGAAATGTTAAACTTATGAACAACAAAAGAGAACGGTGCCACATGCCCTTAGGCATCATCTCAACACGTCACCTTCAGAGTAGGATGCACTACTCTTACCCATCACCCTGATTGGCAGGCACGAAGTAGCCAAAAACAGTCTCTTCTCCAGCAACAGGAGTACCTGAAAGCGCAGGCATGAGTACGAAGGTACTCGCAAGACTTAAACCATATAGAGCACATATACAATAGTTTGACTCCAAGGATTATGCATTGATCATTAACAAGGATGAACCACAGGTTAAGTAAAATATATGCATTAAGCGTCCTAGACATATGTGTGAGCGACTGAAACTTAACCAAAACATATGAAAACTACCCTGCAACTAACAATTGAATAAGTGTAACTGTAACCAACATGTGTATCAATAAGTAACAAGTATCAACATCACTATTTCCCGCATACTGAACCACAAACCATACTCGAAACTCTAAGACCGATGCAGATGGACAGAAACATGCTCATGACCGAGAGCGCGGCAGTTTGAACTGTTTATACACCATGCAGGGGGATACTCCTGGACCCACATGACACGAGGACCATTCTTGTTGTGCCACTGGCCAAAGTGCACACAAGGGGGTACTCGTGACAACCTTTCCCGACCAGCCCCAACCGTTTGGATCAAGCATCGCTCGGCGCGGCGGTACTAGAACTACTCCTGGAGCAAACTAGTACCGCTACAAGCCCGCCCGCTCACACCATCGATGTCCAAGCCCAAAAAGCCACAGCTACAAAGGTATTCGGCTCGTCTTACTATTAGATTTGCATGTGGTGAGTAAGGTAAGTGCTAAAGCCAACAACAGCGACAATCGGTGCTTAACCGGCGAAAGCGGTTTACGGTGTCTGGTTTTCCTCTACCGACCTACACAGGGGAACTCCACATCTGGGCAAGACAAAACACCATCCTAGCACCGCCCACACCTCGTCTCATACTCACCTCTCATACAACCATCTCAATCTCAACAAGTGTATGCAATCATAAGAAGGCCCTATGCTTGCGAACAACGGGATGCGCCATCGTTCGACTTCTACCAAATGACCTGAGCATGGCTAAGCATATAAGTTGAACTCATACCTAGACATTCACAACATCTCAAGGCTACAAGGGATGTAAATACACAAGTATGCAAGGTAGAAGAATGCAATTGGCATAGGTTCTACCCATTGGAGGATTCAAGGTATGCATGTGGTACCATTGCATTCTCTAGCTCATGAGCTACTCATCTATCCAATTCATTTTCATTTTCGTGGAAGAATCGAGTAGTTCTTGATGTTCTTGACGTTCTTGAGCTTTTTGGAGCAAAAATAGAGTTTTAGTAAAAAATGAGCTATAGAGTCATGTTGGTAGTCGATGAGCAAGTTCCAGTACCCTTAAACTATCCCTAACATGTCCCCTTTAGGCTTGGAAAGGATCGCAACTCGAATCAACCAAAAATCCACTCGAGAATAACTTTTCTGGCTGACTGGGATACTCCAGACTCACCTGGATACTACCGGAGCGGTATTCTGTTTAATCGCTGAAGTCATGATCGTGTCAGTGATTGACTTAGTGATTAATTAGAATACTATTTGAACGGTTCCCCACAATCTCACATGGAGACTCCGACCACATACCAGACTCCGGAGTATCTGGGCTAACCCAGAGACTCCGGGCTCAGACAACAAAAACCTTTTTTCGGTGTCCGTGGATGATTGTGTATCCCAACTTTTGTTTCAAAAAAGACACTTTTAGCACTGAGACACCTTCAAGACTATCAACAAGCATCCCTCTTGATAGTACGGCTATTCTGAACTGAAATTCAAAATAAAATGAATTAAAACCTATTGAGTAACTACATGCCGCTTCTCTTTTCTTTTTGAGGGACGCCAACGTCTCTTAACTTATCCAAAGAGACTTAAAACCTGTTCATAACTTCAGCAAATCCATTAGTCCCTTAATCGTTTGTCATCAATTTACCAAAACCCACGTAAGGGGCTTAGATGCACTTTCAATCTCCCCCTTTTTGTTGATTGATGACAACACAATTAAAACTTACAAGAGATAATCGAATTAAAGAGTTTTGAATTTTAAGATATATTGTGAGCTCCTCCTAAATATGTGCATTGATTGAAATTAGAATTTGAGATCAAATACACATATTTAAAGAAATTTTGAGAGAGCTCCCCCTATATCTTAGCATCCGTGGGGTGCAAGTGTGAGTGAAAATGATAGCACGTGATGCATGTGACAAGATATAAAACATAAGAATGAGAGAAACAAACATTACATATCAAACATCTTAAAGCATCACACTAACACAAATATTATCTTACAAATATAAATTCAAAGTCTAGCACGCCACATATAGTTCGTCACAAATAATTACATATGTCTTACATGTCCACACAAAGATTCGATGCATTCTCTCCCCCTTTGGTATCAAGCACAAAAAAGAAATAGAAGCAACGAAGATGATCTAGTCGCTGCCTCCTTCGGAGTCCTAATCTCAATCATCATCGGAGCCGTCATCGTTGTTCGGAGAACTTTCCTTGGCTCCTCCCAAATTCTCATCTTCGATCTCCTCATCATCATCTTGAGAATGTGAAGTTGAGCACAACAAGCGCCCACGGTAACATACTCGACTTTGGCGGTGGATAGGGCTATGGAATTTTATTTCTTTAAAGACCAAGACATCAAGGATCTACCCAAGAATTGGTAAGTCCCCGAGGTGCTCTTCCTATCTACTTTGCAACTAGCATAATCGGAATCCGAATAGCCGAAAAGGTCAAAGGATGAACCTTTAGGATACTATAAACTAAGGTAAGGGGTATGAACCAAATATATAAGAATTCTCTTGACGACTACTAAATAGCACTCTTTTGGAGCGGCTTGAAATCTTTCACACATGCACACACTAAGCATAATATCGGGCCTAGATGCACAAAGGTAAAGTGAAGAACCAATCATGGAGCGATATACCTTTTGATCCACAGCCTTGCCATCTTCATTGAGATCAAGATGTCCATTAGCTTGCATGGGAGTCTAGATGGGTTTGGCATTCTCCATATCAAACTTTTTGAGAATATCTTTGATATACTTGGTTTGACATATGAAAGTCCCTTACTTAAGTTGTTTGATTTGAAATCTTATAAAGAACTTTAACTCTCTCATCATTGATATCTCAAATCTCTTGGTCATGATCCTACTAAATTCTTCACAAAAGCTCTTATTAGTAGAACTAAATATAATGTCATTGATAGATATTTGACAAACAAATAAATAATTATCAACATTCTTAGTGAAGAGAGTAGAATCGGCTTTTCCTATTTTAAAGCCCTTTTTGACAAAAAAAAAAATTCCCTAAAACATTCATACCATACTCCAGGTGCTTGTTTAAGCCCATAGAGCGCCTTATGGAGTTTATAAACATGAGGATACATGAGATCTTCAAATCCGGGTGTTTGCTCCACATACACCAATTCGGATATTGGTCCATTTAGAAAGGCATTCTTCACGTCCATTTGATATAACTTGAAATCATGGTGAGTAGCATAGGCAAGTAATATTCGAATAGACTCAAGCCTAGTTACGGGAGCATAACTCTCACCAAAGTCCAAACCTTCGACTTGTGTGAAGCCTTGAGCAACCAACCTTGCCTTATTTCTTGCCATGATCCCGTTCTCATCTTGCTTATTGCAAAAGATCCATTTGATGCCAATCACATTTTGATTTGATCTTTCCACTAATGACCATACTTGATTTCTCTTGAAGTTGTTGAGCTCTTCTTCCATCGCCATCACCTAATCCAGATCACCAAGTGCTTCTTCTACCTATAATAGTTCCAAAGAGGAAAAAATAAATATTCATAAAAATTTGTAATTCTAAAACAAGCAGTTACCCATTTTTTATATCACCAAGGATATTATCCATCGGGTGATCTCTTTGGATACTTTGATGAACTCTTGGATGTGGCACTTGGGATTGAGGTTGAATATCTTCCACTTCATCATTATCAAGGAACTTGTTAGAGTCATCAGTAACTTGATCTTGATCTTGAGTTGATGAAGATGGTTGAGCTTGATCATTATGATCCATTTGTTGCTCTTAGGGCTCTTGAGGCTTGATTTCACCAATTACCATCTTCTTGATTGCTTCGCTTGGAATTTCTTCATCACCTAAAATATTAGGATCAACCTTGCTCCACTTGGGAGTCATCAGATTCATCAAATGTCATATCACATGCGATTTCAGCACAACTTGAGGTTTTGTTGAAGACACGGTAGGCATAGTTATTTGATCCATAACCAATCATAAAGCCTTCATCAACTTTAGGAGCAAATTTGGAACTTTTGGCCCTTTTATTTAGAATAAAGCATTTACTACCAAAGACTCCAAATTAGGATACATTAGGCTTGTTACCGGCTAGAAGCTCGTAGACGGTTTTCTTCAAAATCTTGTGAAGATATAGCCGGTTGATGGCATGACATGCGATGTTGACGGCCTCCGCCCAAAATTGATCCGAGATCTTGTACTCATGAAGCATTGTCTTTACCGACTCTATGAGAGTCCTATTCTTCCTCTCGACAGCCCCATTTTGTTGAGGGGAGTAGGGTGCTGAGAACTCATGCTTGATCCTTCTTCATCAAGGGATTCTTCAACTTGTGTATTCTTGAATTCACTTCTATTGTCGCTTCTCACCATCTTGATCTTCACATCAAATTCATTTTGAGCTCTTCTCATGAATTTCTTGAATATGACTTGTGTTTCACTCTTATCATGCAAAAAAATACCAAGTGAAACGAGAATAATCATCAACAATAATCAAACTATACTTGTTACCACCAATGCTTATGTAGGCGATTAGTCTAAATAAATCCATGTGAAGAAGTTCTAATGCTCTTGTGGTCGTCATTACATTCTTGGTGGGGTGAGGAGCTCCAATTTACTTGCTCGCTTGACAAGCACTACAAATTCCATCTTTCTCAAAGGAAATACTTGTTAGTCCTAGGATGTGCTCCCCCTTTAAAAGTTTAGATAAATTCCTCAAGCCAACATGAGCTAGTCAGTGATGCCATAGCCACCCCCATGCTAGACTTAGCAATCAAACAAGTTTTAGGCCTCACTTCATCTGTTGAAAAATCAATAAGATAAAGTTTACCCTTCAACCTATCTATGAAAGCTATTGAGGCATCATCCCTTCTAGAGACGGTCACACCCTCATTAGTAAAAAAATAATTGTAGCCCATTTCACAAAGTTGTGATACGGACAACAAATTATAACTAAGAGATTTAACTACCAAAACATTTGAAATAGAATGATAATTGGAAATAGCAATTTTACTTAGGCCAATTACCTCTCCTTTTCCATCATCACCAAAAGTGATATCTTCATGTGGTACTCCATCCTATTCAAATGATGAGAATATACTTTTCTCTCCGGCCATATGATTTGTGCAACCGCTATCAAGCATCCAACTTGATCCATCGGATGAGTATGCCTACAAAACAATTTTAAGCCTTTGTTTTAGATACCAAAATTTGTTTGGGTCATTTCATGTTAGTTACAAGCACTTTTGGTATTTACACACTCCTTTTCACACGGGTACCAACATAAAGAGCAACCACTTCACCATGGTGGTTTCTCTTAAACACATAAGAAGTATAAAAGGTAGATTGTGGAGCATGGCTCTTGGGTTGCTTTGCTTGAGTGATGTGATCATGTTACTTGCCTCCCTTGATGAACTTGAGGCACTCCTTGCCATTAATCATCACACGCTCGCTTAGCTTGCTTGTATGCGCATCAAAGTCAAGCCCACTCTTTTGCTTTTTATCCTTGGCCTCAATGGTCTTGTATAGTGCATCTTTAGATTTGTATGTGTTGATGCATCCATACTTAACCAAGGTATTTAGCCTTTCATTTTCTTTTTGTAAGGCTTGCAAAGGTTCAACATTAGTGGCACAAGCATTTATATCAACATTGTAACAACGAGAGCAACCATTGCTAGTAGAAGCATTAGAAAGTAAAGTTACATCATTAGAGGTGGGAGTGCTATTCTTGAGGGTATCAATTTGCATTTCAAGAGTTTTATGAGTTTCCTCCAAACAGTAAATTTCTCTTGAAGTGTAGAATTGCTACTCTCAAGACTAGCAATTGAGACTTTGGCCAAATTAAGATCTTTGGTCAATTCCTCAACTTTATCCTTTCTTTAGCAAGGATCTCCTTGAGTTCAAGGTTTCTCTCCTTTTCAAGGATGAGAAAATCCTCTTGCTTCTCAAGGGTCTCCTCGTGACTCTCTATTTTTCCATTAGCTCTTTTATTTTAGACCTGACATTTTTACTTAAACCTTTAAGCATGCCTTCACAACCACTATCACTATCTAGGAGTTTGTGTTATGATTTTACCTTGCGTCCTTTCGCCATGAGACACTTGGGAGTGTCATCGTTGCTCATGTCTTCAAAAAGTGACTTTATTGGTGTAGAGGTGCGGATGGCTATGGTGGCAACTCACTCATCATCGGAGTCGGAGTCGGAGTTGGAATCCCATTCCTCTCCAATGTGAGCTTGACCCGAGTACTTCTTCTTATGGGTCTTGTATTTGTCCTTCTTGAAAGGTTTGTTCTTCTTTTCATCCTTGTCCTTGCCCTTCTTCTTGTTCGGACAATCGGCAATGAAGTGACCAACTTCACCACACTCATAACCAGCCCTTTTGGACGTTCTTCTCTTGGGCATATCTCTCTTGTACTTGCTATAGCCACCATTCTTCATAAATTTCTTGAATTTTCTTACAAGGAAGGATATTTCTTCATCATCCGAGTTCTCATCTTCACTTGAACTTGATTCTTCAAATTGCTTGCTCTTGCTTGCCTTGAATGCAACTTCTTTGTTCTTGGAGGTGGAGCTTTGCTTGACAAGATTTTTGACTTCATTTGCTTCCTCCTCCATAAGCTCATGAGTAAGAAGCCTCCCAAGTACATCACTTGGTGTGAACCTCTTGTAATTCCATATCTCTCAGATGAGTGTGACTAAGGTGGGGTTTCTTGGTGCAAAAGCTCTAAGCGATCTCCTAACCACCTTATGATCATCAAGCTCTTCACTCCCAAGCTCTCTAATTTTGTTTACTAGCACCATTATACGGTCATACATGGCTTGGGGGGGGGGGTTCATCATCCTCCATCATAAATCTTCCCAACTTGCTTTTAAGCAACTCGATTTTTTATTCTCTCACACTTGTGGTGTCTTCATGTGAGACTTGGAGTGTGTCTCATATTGCTTTAGCTTCCTCAAGCCCATCCATTTTGTTGAATTCCTCAGGGCTCAAGGCATTAAGAAGGACACTTGTAACTTGAGCATTTCGACGAATTGCTTGTTCTTGTTTTGATGTGAGTTCGATGTCTTCTGCCGGAATATCGAGACCTACACACACAATCTTCCAAATGCTCGGATGAAGTAAGATTAGATGCATCTTCATATTGTGCCTCCAAGCGGCGAAATGTGTGCCATCAAAGAACGGCGCACGCCCGGAAGGCACGGAGATGAAGTTGTTAGAATGAGAGTTTAATTTACTATAATCAAAACCAACTTTGACTCCCCTTCTACCTTTGGAGCCAATTATTGTTGAAACATTGCCTGAATCGATGGGCCTCCGTGAGCCATCACCTGAAGTTTCACCTTTCGGACTCTTCAGGCTCTTCTCCCTGGATGCCGACATCTTCAAATCCTCCAAGCGGTGAAATCTTGTAGGAGGTTAGGCTCTGATACCAATTGAAATGTACGTGATGTCGCCTAGAGGGGTGGTGAATAGGTATTTCCTGAAATTTAAAACTTCGCAGCGGATTACTGAATTTGGATACTCCGGGTCAATCCAGAGACACCGGGTTAACCCGGATACTCCGGGCTTATCCAGATAATCCGGATGATACAGAAAATCAAAACTTATGAACTTTCGAGCAAATCTAAATTAGTCTATAAGATACCACAGGTTCTAAGATATGCCTAAATACTTTATCACTAACAACCTGCAGTCACACGCACACAAGCAAGTAGATCGGGAAAATCCCCAAAAATCAACTAGAACAAGTAAATGTGCAATAAAGTAAAGAGGACAAGGATTTGTTCCCGAAGTTCGGCTACCTCACAAAGAAGTGACTACGTCTCCATTGAGGAGCTCACAAAGAGTCATGTCTCTTTCAATCCTTTCCTCAACCAAGCGACCACAAAGATCAAGTTAGGGTTCTTACTCAAATCAATGGGTAATACAAACTTCCTGGGGCACTCCACAAGCTTAGGTGCTCTCTGGCTGATGCCTTGCCGTCTAGGAACTTAAAGCTCCAAGAGTAAAAATACGAATCGAAAGCTTGGTGATGACCACAACTGCTTAAGAATGGATTTTATCTCTTGTTCTAGTTGATTTTTGGGGATTTTCCCAAACCCTAATCTCACTTCCCAAACCCTAATCTCCAAATCTTGCAAGAATCAAGGCTCTTAGAGGAGTTAGGAGGGCTATTAAATGGCTTTGAATGATTTTGTCCACTAGTGGTTCAACAGTAATTGAAGGAGGGGGGCGGGGTATTTATAGCCCACTTCAAAAAGGTAGCTATTACTGTGCATTTTGTACTACCTCAGAGTATCCGGATTCACCCGGAGCCTCCCCGGAGGGTCTAGAAACACCAGAACCTGGAGTATCTGGGCCAACCTAGAGACTCCGGGTTAAGCACTTAAAGGCTACCCGAGACTCTAGCGCGGAGTCTCACTTGGAGACTCTGGCTACAGACCAAACTTTGGAGTATCCGGGCTAACCCAGAGACTCCGGGTTGAGCTCTCAAGCTCAAACCAAGACTCTCTGTCAGAGTCTCATCCGGAGACTCCGACCACATACCAGACTCCAGAGTATCCGTGCTAACCCGGAGACTCCGGGCTCAAACAACAAAAGCCTTTTTCTCAGTGTCCGTAGATGATTGTGTCTCTCAATTTTTGGTTAAAAAAAGATACTTTGAGCACCGAGACACTTTCAAGACTATCAACACGCATCCCTCTTGATAGTACGGCTATCCTGAACTCAGTTCAAAATAAAATGAATTAAAACCTATTGAGTAACTACATGCAGCTTCTCTTTTCTTTTTTAGGGATGCCAACGTCTCTTAACTTATCCAAAGAGATTTAAAACATGTTCATAACTTCAGCAAACCCATTAGTCTCTTAATCGTTTGTCATCAATTAGCCAAAACCCACATATGGGGCATAGATGCACTTTTAATAGGCCGGTTGTACCGGCCAGTGACATGGATTTGATGAATCACGCGCTCTAGCATCTTCTCTGACTGATCCGCCGATTATTGGAAACACGGAGTGGTTCCTTTTTCATTTTGTAGGAACAGTATGAACTAATGAAATGGAAAGCTCAACAAAATAAATAGTCATGCAACAATTTGAACAAAATATATTGACTAAGCATACAAGTAAAATAGACTAAGTCTGGCCCCTACCCTGATACCTATCCTGGGCCCTGCCTTTGGCACGCTTTTGCCTGCATGCTGATGCTGGAACGGCTACCTCCTCCTCCTCCCGAGGATGGTCGTATGTGGAAGGTGTGTACCAATCATGCTTGCGGCGCTCGCGTTTGGGCAACTAGACATTGTAGGTGTCTTCCATCTCTTATTGCATAGCCTGAGTCTACAGAGGTGCACTGTAGAATTGGGATGATCCCATCACTTCGGAGGTCTCTCCGTAGTCAAGCCACAGGTTCCTGCTAGAGAGCGATGAACTCCCAAAAACCTATGTGGTACTCTCAATGCAGAACATACTTGCATTACATCGTGCACAAACTAGTGAGTATTGCCATATAATGCATACTAAGTTAGATATTATGGAATAAAAAGTCATGACATACCCGACGTAGGAACGAACAGAGGCGCGGCCCAACCAGAGCGTCCTGCCTAGTCAGGGTACGGAGGCTGAACCACTTTAGAGCCTACCCAATGGGTCGAATGCTTCTGCTTGTATGCATGAATATAAAAGCTGCATCCAAGAGTTCTGCACTTGACAATATACTTTTCTGGGCTTGATGCAGCAACTCATACCTCTCTGTGTGATGTCACTGTCCACCATGCCACTGCATCCTTCATTTTAGACCAATCGGGGAAGACCATATTGAGGTGACCATACTTGAACCGTATGCTCAAGGGGAATCATGGTTCTCCATAACTTGCATCCTCGCATTGTCAGGCCAGTTCCATTGATATGAGATGGCAGTATTAGAGGACTTATCATCTTCATTATGATCATTATCATCCCCTATATTTACAGGTTGCAAAAAAGCTTCTTCCTCATGGACTATGTTACAGTCTACGCTCTAAAGCTCAACAATAATTTATTCAATTTTCTCCCTGTGTCAGCCTGACCCTCAACCTCTCCCACCTTCCTATACACAACAACCTCTCCCTCAGCCATCTACTGTCACTCAACTTCCTCCCTTGACATTGCATGCCTCTGCCTATCCTCTTCTTCTACTAGTGTCATTGCACTGCTACTGTCATACACTTCTCTTGGACATGTCTGCACCAGCATATTGTACTCAGCCCCACACCACCTACACCATTCTAATCATTTCAACCACTTATCCATCCGATACACCGACTTTAACTCCTAAAAAACTGGATCTAATGTACGAGTTCACATGCATTGTATCGTAACAGAATAAATGTCAGGGTCTAACTGAAAATATCGGGTGAACCATATTACCATCTCCTTCATCCTTGTACCCTCAGGGTTTGTGTGCTTGAGGATGGTAAATGGAAAATTGCTCAAATCAATACCAGATGGACTGATACAGATTTGACCATTTTTATAGAAAACTCTGAAACTTATAGGGTCTGACATAACTGCGACGTAAAAAAAAATAACAAAAAAATTTATCAACTTATTTTTATGTTAATTACAAATAAAATTAATCAAAATAATAATTTCTATACCATAATTAAATATTCGTGACCTAAAATATAACCTACAATTAATCTTTCTAATCCATAATCTTACATACATAATGAACCAGCATAACCTATTTTTTTTCTAATATCTAATTAAAGCTTACATAGATGTATAACAAGAGACTACTAAAATTACCTAAATATAAAACAATATTACAAAGAAAACAAATGAATTTTACTTAAAATGTTTACTCTAAGGCTTATAGCGTTTCACATCCGCGACATGACATAATTTACAACAAACTACAAAAAAATTCTTAGACTAAATAAAACATTATATTAATTAAGATTATATCAGTGCAAATATTCTAAAAATACATAATTCAATATGTATAACCTAGAACAAATATCGCAAATTAAATTATACATCTGCATGATAACATAACCGAATCTATAATTTCTTTCCCTACTCGTTTATCCTAAAGTAAATATTGCATCGTACATAGATCTAAATTATTTTCAATATAAATTTGTTGAGGGTTAGTCTCTAACAATGATTTCAGAGCATGTTGGACAGCGGGAGTGTGAACAGCGTTTCAAGAATTGATGTGTGCGCATACGATGGACTTAGAGACACAAGGAGTTATACAGGTTCAGGCCTTCCGGAGGATAATAGCCCTACATCCTATGTGTTATGTTATTGAGGATCTCAATTGGTTATAGAGGTAGTTGTCAGACTTGATCTGTCTTCCTCTACAAACAGGGTCATCATCCCCTTATATAGTAAGGAGGAGAACTTACGTGTGGATCCAAACAGAAAAACTTGCTCATCCTAATATCTAACCTAAGCCATCATTACAGAAGACCAGACGTGTCCACTTGCTCAGAGGGCTCACTATATCCCATCGCCATGTGCCACTGTGATGGTCTGCAAAGTCCCAATCCGTAGCATTTAATACTACGGGATGGGACAACGTCTCTTTGTGCCATCCCCGACAACTTGCTTTGATCGGCCTGCTGACAACGTCTCATCCATCGTGTGGTGCCGCGTCGACCTACAAAAGTCCCACTCTGAAGCATTTAATGCTACGAGATGGGACAATACCCCTCTGCACCGTCCATGACTTCATCTACTGGAGTTGGTGCTGGGGGAAGGAAAACACTTAAGTGGAAGTCAGTAAATGTGATTAGACGGGTTGTGTCAGATCTGGCCCTGCGACTGGTGAGGCTGGTCGCGGGTTTATGCGATGGCCCCGGGAGACTGGTCGCGTATGCCTTGTACTAGTCGCGCGACCGACCTATTTTAGAAAATATACGTCTCTGGTCGTTATATCCCTCGTGGGGCTCATTTGCTAGGGTACCCCTTTACTCGATGCACCGACAGTAGCCCCCAAGCTTCCTTGTGATCATGGTTGGGGTGCCGCGCTGGTTGGGGTGCCACTGTGGTCTAAAAGAGGAGTGCTTGATGGACTTTTGAACCGCCCCTCGCCTTCTTTCTCACCCTCAAGCCTTTAGTTCCTAGAGTTCATTCGCCTCCATCTCATCCCCCGTTTTGCTCTGTAGTGTCGGCAGGCCCTGAGGCCATGGCATACTCCCCTCCTTCATCACCGGAGAGGTCGATGATCTTCAACGGTTCGGCGGGGGCAGAGTCATCTCTGGCTCTAGATCCACTCACTGTGGTGCTTTCGGAGGTAGTAGTTGTCGTGGGTATGCTTGCGAGGTTGAAGCCGACAAATATTGAGCTCACACCCTTCCAAAGAAGGCTGCCCCCTGTCGGTCTATCTCGATCTCCCGCCCGAGCGGATCCCTCGGTCGAGGTCATTGATATCTCCGATGACAAGGAGGGAGTCAATTGGGACCTTCTAAGGAAGAAGATCGATGAAGAGGAAGAGGAAGAGTCAGAGATGAAGTGGAAGGGAGGTCTGCAGGGAGCGCCGGCGTCGGTCAGCAGCCCCAATAGGGTCTTTGCATCGGCCACCTTCCCTGGACCTAATGTCGATCGTCGTCCGATCCCCGGAGTGGTTAGTTGACGCTCTAAGGAGGAGTATAAGAGGTTCATTAACTCATTCAAGGGAAAATAGAGGTGAGAGTTTGACGGACCCTTTCTGTCAACTTTGCACTAGCCGCTTGAGTCAGGGAGGATAGGGCAGGCATGTAATAGGATAGTTAGTTCGATCGGATGTAACTAGTCATCCTGTAACCTAACCTTTCTATGAATGAAAAGGTGTGGGGGTTGGACGCCTATTCTTGTTCTATTCCACACGCTAGTTAGGTTCTTGGTGTGCGAAACATGACACAGCTCGGCAAGTCCGTCAGGGGCAAGTAGCGCTCGGTCCTAGCGAGGGTTTGTGGTCTTGTGGTTGTTGTCTCCAGCCTCCTAGTCATTTGGCATCATGGTCACTAAGTTCTGTAGTGACCGTCGAGCATGGTCACGTGCTGTGGTCAGAGAATCAATATGTCGGGAGCCCGTGGCTTGGTTGTGAAGTCCTTCAAAAAAGAGAGTCTGACTTTTTTTTTTGAATTTAAGAACTTACAAGCTGTATTCCACGCTCGTCCGGATGGTCCTACAAAATAGAAAGACAAGCCCGTCTTTGAGCGACCCTACACATAGAACCTGCGCAACAAGGTGATGTTTCAGGAGTTGTGTAATTCACGGTCGTCCTCCACGGCTAGCTTGACTGCGCCAGGTCGGGTGATGGTGACCACTTTGTACGGTCCCTCCCATTTAGGGGAGAGTTTATTCCGATCGACCTTATTTTGGATTTTCCTAAGGACGAGGTTGCCTACGACCAGTGTTCGCTTTCACACCTTCCGGTCGTGGTAGCATCTGAGGCTCTGTTGATAACAGGCGACTTGAATTAGAGCGCGATCACGAAACTCTTCAATCAGGTTTATGTCATCCTCCCATCATGCCACCTGGTCATTATCTGAGTAATTGTTGACTCAGGGAAACTGAAGGGCGATTTCAGAGGGGAGCATTACTTCAGAACCAAAAATCCGGAAGAAAGGAGGTTCGGCTGTGACCCGGCTTAGGGTCATTCGCAACGACCAGAGTACAGTGGGGAGTTCGTCCACCGAGTGTCTTGTATAGCTTTTAAGCCAGTCGAGGACCCGAGTTTTGATCCCTTGCAGTATCATCACATTCGCCCTTTTGACTTATCCATTGCTTTGGGGGTGAGCCACAGACGCATAGCAAACATTGGTCCCGATCTCTTCGCAGTAGTCTCGGAAAGCACTACTGGCGATCTGAGTTTCGATATGTGATTATGTGGTTTGGACTACCAAACCACACTACCGGCCTTTGTATGAACTTAATCGTTGTTGTGGCGGTGATCTTCTTGACAGCCTCGGCCTCAATCTACTTAGTGAATTTGTCGATTGCCACGAACAAAAACTCGAAATCGCTTGGGGCTTTAGGGAACGGTCCCACGATATCGAGCCCCCAGACAGTGAAAGTCCAAGAAAGTGTTATGGTTTGTAGTGCCTGGGCTAGTAGGTTGGTATTTCGACCGTGGTACTGGCATGACTCACACCGTTTCACCAGCTCGCAAGCATCCTAGAGGGCAGTGGGCCAATAGAATCCTTACCGGAACGCTTTTCTGACCAGTGTGTGGTATGAAGCGTGGCTACTACATATGCCTCCATGGATATCAGAGGGCATTGTACTCCCCTCTTCCTGAGTGATGCATTTCAGTAAAAGGTTGTTACTCCCTCGACGGTAGAGGTGTCCCTCTACCAAGGAACATCTACGGGCTTGCCGCGAGACATTTTCTGCTGACACATCATCATCAAGGACTACTCGATTCTTAAGGTAGTCCAAGATCTGATCCATCAAGATCATACCCAAATCGAGCAAGGCGACCATATGATGGTCGCTCGAGGTCGACGACACCAAAGGAGGCGTTTCCTCCAAAGGTGTTGCCTTGGGAGCTCCGTTTTCGAGTAGAGCATCCCCTTCACCTTGGCCCGAGATTGTGGTGGATGGTCGTGAAGTCTTTCTTCAAAGACTCCAACCAGAATAGGTTCATGAGAAGAAGCTAGATGGGCCAGCTCATCGGCTAGGAAGTTGTCCTTGTGAGGGACGTGCTTGACCTAAAAGCCGATGAAGTGTCGCTCTAGTCTTCTCACTTCGACGAGGTATGTTACCATTGTCGGGTCAGAGCACTGAAATTCCTTTTGCACCTGGTTCACGACTAGTAGCGAGTCCCCTATCACCAATAGTCCTTTAATCCCAAGTGCAGAGGTTGCTCGCATTCCAGACAAGAGGACCTCATATTTAGTAGTGTTATTAGTGACTAGAAAATATAATGGAACTACATACCTGATGATGTCGCCGGTAGGTGAGGTTAGAACCATTATAGCCCCGACTCCCTTTAGTGTGAACGATCCATCAAAGTGCATGGTCCAGTATTCGTCTGCCTCTGGTCGCTGCACCAGCTCGGGCTCGAAGGACGATCACTCGACTACAAAATTGGCCAGCACCTATGACTTGATAGACATTCGGATGATGAACTAGAGATCGAATCCCTTGAGCTTTACTGCCCACTTTGCAGACTTCTTGTCGCATCTCTATTATGGAGAATTTCTCTAATTGCGAATGAGGAAATCACCATGATTCTGTGAGCCTGAAAGTAGTTTTTGAGCTTGCGGGAGGCCATTAGTATGGTGTATAGGAGTTTCTGAGCATGTGAGTACCAAACCTTCGCGTCATGCAGGACCTCACTAACGTAATACATTGGTCACTAGATTCCTTCCCGCTCGATTACCAGGAATACACTCGCGACCTATGATGTCGAGGCAACATAGAGCAAAAGCTCCTCATCGGGTCGAGGCACGGTCAGTACGGGAGGAGAGGAGTGGTACCTTTTGAGCTCTTGGAATTCCACCTCCACCTCCGGTGTCCATGGGAAGTGGTCATTTTTCTTCAAGAGTTTGAAGAGTGACAGTTTCTTCTCCTCTAGCCTTGAGATGAACCTGCTCAGAGCAGCAATGCTTCATGTTAGTTTTTGAACCTCCTTTAACTTGGTTAGGAATCTCATCTGGTTGATGGCTCTGATCTTGTCAGGGTTCACATCTATTCTTCAATGAGACACGAGGAATCCAAGCAACTTTCCTAACTGAACCCCGAATGTTCACTTCTCCGGGTTTAGCTTCATGCGGGACTTTCGGAGAATGTCGAACATTTCTTGAAGGTCTGCGACCAGATCTGTCTTGGTCCTGCTTTTGATGATCACATCATCTATGTATGCCTCTATATTTCTTCTGAGCTATGGTCGGAGAAAGAGTTGAATGCACCACTGGTAAGTGGCACTGGCGCTTTTTAAGCCAAAAAGTTTTTTTACATAGCAAAAGACTCCAAAAAGTGTAACAAAAGCCGTCTTTTCCTCATCTTCCCTAAACATACTAATCTAATAGTACCCCGATCGAGGATCTAAGAAACATAACAGATTGCTGTCGGCCCTTGAGTCAACTAGCTGGTCTATTCAAAAAAAAGGGAAAAGGTCTTTTGGGCATGCCTTGTTAAGGTCGGTGAAATCGACGCACGTTCTCCACTTGCCATTGTGCTTCCAGACCATGACTCGGTTCGCCAACCATTAGGGGTACTGCACCTCCTGGATGAAACATGCTTCCAGGAGCTTGTCAATCTTCTGATGAAGTGCTTCCTACAGTTGGCTACGAATCGACGCACTTTTTGATTTATTGGTCGCATAGACAACTTGTGCTCAATCACATCCCTGGGGACTCCGAGCATATCAGACGGACTCCATGAAAATATATCTACGTTCACTCGGAGGAAGATGGTGAGCGTGAGTCCCTATTTAGGGTCCAATGCGGCCCCTATCTAGACCGACTTGGTCGGGTCGGTGTCGTCCAGACTCACTGCCTTGAGCCAATCATCTGGACTGGCGACAACATGGACCTTTACCAGTCGCTCGCTGGGTTCAGCAGTCACAGGCTGTGACCCGGGAGTCAGCTTGACCATGTTGAGGCTCCTCTTGTCAATGTGCAGGGCCGTTTTTGGCGTTGCCAACAATGGTGATGGCCCATGTTGGTCCGAGAATTTTGATCGCTTGGTATGCATAGTGGGCAATGGCCATGAACTGGGCCATCGCTGATTGTCCGAGGATCGCATTATACGTGGTCCCAAAGTCAACCACATCGAACAGGACCCTTTAGGTTCTGAAGTTATCCGGTGAGTGGAAGGTAACAGACAGCTCGATTTGCCCTAGAACCTTAGCCGAGGAGCCCGAGGTGATCCCTAAGAAGGGTGGAGACAGCCTCAACGAGCTCCTCAGAATCTGTAGGGTATCCAGCACATCGTGAAGAGGAGGTTGATCGAGCTCCCCCCGTCGACGAGTACGCGGCCCAGCCGGATGTTTTGCACCGTGGGTTCTACCACGATGGGGTAGCGACCAGGGCATCTGACGCACGCGGGGTGGTCAGCCTGGCTGAAAGTGAGCGTGACCTCCAACCACTTTAGGTGCGGGCTCGGTTCTGATGCGGTCGCCCACACCTCCAGGACCACCGACTTGTATTCCCTGTTAGAGAAATATGTTGCAGTGCCTCCGAAGATGTGGTGGACCGTGTGATCGGCTTGCTGGTATCCCAGTGCTAACTGGTTGGGGGCGGCCCTGTTCTCATCGTCCTTGTCATGCATGTGCTTGCGCTCCCTGAGCTCCTGGTCGATGATGCCAAGAACGACCTTGCACTTCATCAGGTCGTGGGCATCTATACGGTGGATCAGGCAGTAGCCCTGACCCTTTTTCTTGTCTTTCTTCTCGAAGCGTCGACGTGTTAGGCCAGTTTGCTCGATCGCCAATACCTCAGGAGGTCTGGCCTTGCGCTTGCTTTTTCTGTCCTTCTGGCTGACCCCTTTGGAAGAGGCGGGCTAATCGGAAGCAGGTCACGGCCTGGCATTGATCTACCACTCTAGGACCTCAGCGGCCTGTGAGCACTTGTCCGCGAGCTCAAAGAGCTCGGTTGTTCTACGGATTACCCAGGTGGCTAGCTTCTCGGCCATTTTTTGGTCTTTGACCCCCCCCCCCCCCCCCCCGCTTGAACTCTATGATCACAAACTCTCCTGTGATCCTTAGAATGGTGTTTCGGCATTCGGTGAAACATCATATGAAGTCTCGCAGTGACTCTCCTTGTCATTGCTAGACCTGAGTTGACCATGACCTTCCCATGGCCTCCGCAGCCTACACCATGGTGGTGTAGATTTGCAGGAACTCCTCTGGGTTGGCCGAGTCGTCATACTTCTCGGCTATGACTAGCTGGAACTTGTCCAGCTAGCGCACCTCCCATAACTAGGCGGATAGAGCATTGCACCCTGTCCCGTAATGGGGAGCCACTCATTGTTGGGCGATGGCACGCGCTCGAGGGTAGAGACGGCGGTCTTGGGGTCCCAGCGATGGGGCGGAGCCATCTGATACCTCCCTGCACGGGGAAGGAATATGGTAGGTCTGCTTGCCCCTTTCCTGCTCCCGCCTAGCCTAGTCCTCCTGCTCTCTAGTGGCCACCTAGCTTTGGATCATGCCACGGAGGTCACGTTGCTATAGAGAGTTGCGTATGTCGGAGGGTTGGCTGTCCCGACATGGTGGTGGTCCATGAGTACCCTGTGGTTGAGGGAGCATGAGACCTATTCCACCATGGGCTCTGCCGTGACCCTTGGCAACCATGACCCTCATCGGCCTTTGCGATGGGCGTGGTGCATGTTGACATGGTTTCGTGTCAGACAGTCTCGGCTAGGAGGGCGAGATCACATAGCCACAGTGCCATAGGTGGCTGAGGAGCACTCTCATGGTCTATAGGTTCTGCGCTGGCATCATGGTCTCGTAGTCGAGATGCTGGGCACGGAGCGGTGATAAGTCATGAGGGGGGAGCCCTCGGCACTTGGGCTGCGCGATGGCCTAGGCAATGACACCATCGTAGACTGCGTCCTATGCAGGAGCTCATCAGGATGACACTGGGGGTGCGGGGGCTGTCTCAAAGCACCTGCTTGTCCGGCGCTGGACTAGATTCCCTCTGGGCGTAAAGCCCGGGGTTTGCCACCGCCGCTTGGGACGTGAGGTCCTCCAGCGCCCCCTGCTGCATGGTTCGACATGCAGACCTCATGTTGGGTCTCGGAGCTCTCGGACTCTGTCTCGGTGTCCCATGCCTAGAGCACACCAGGTTCATCCGGGTGGTACCTCTTGACGAATACATCACGACAGCCAGGATCCTCAGAAAGGGACTCAGCTGTTGCCGTGGATCCGGCCATGGGTAACCTGATCAAGCTTTTCAAACTTGATGAAACAGCGAAAATGCGCCCCCTACCTGGCACGCCAAATGTCGAGGGTTAGTCCCTGACAATGATTTCGGGGTATGCTGGACAGCGGGTGCGTGAACGGCATTTTAGGAATTGATGTGTGCGCGTACGATGGACTCAGGGACACAGGGAGTTATACAGGTTCAGACCTCCCGGAGGATAGTAGCCCTACGTCCTGTGTGTTGTGTTATGGAGAATCTCAATTGGTTACAGAGGTAGTTCTAGCTGGTTGCCAGACTTGATCTTTCTTCCTCTACAAACGGGATTCTCATCTCTTTATATAGTAGGGAGGAGGAGAACTTACATGTGGCTCCAAACAGAAGACCCTGCTCATCCTAATATCTAACTCAATCCATCATTACGAAGGGCCGGATGTGTCCACTTGCTCGGAGGGCTCAGTATATCCCATCATCATGCACCGTTGTGCTTGTCTGCAAAGTTTCACTCCATAACATTTAATGCTACAGGATGGGACAATGCCCCTCTGTGCCGTCCCCGACCACTTGCTTGATCGACCTGCTGACAACATCTCATCCATCGTGTGCCACCGCGTCGACCTGCAAAAGTTTCACTTTGTAGCATTTAATGCTACAAGACGGGACAATGCCTGTCTACGCCGTCCATGACTTCATCTATTGGAGTTGACGTCTAGGGATGGAAAACACTTGAGTGGATGTCAATAAATGCGATTGAACATGCCGTGTCAGATCCGGCCCTGCGACCAGTGAGGCCGGTCACAGGTTTATACGATGGCACACGGAGACTGGTTGCTTATGCCTTATACTGGTCACGGGAAATATACCCTAGTCGCGCGACTGACTTGTTTTAGAAAATATACGCCTCTGACCGTTATATTCCTCGTGGCGCCCGTTTGCCAGGGTACCCCTTTATTCAATACACCGACAAAATTATTTCTACATACATCTACAACTAATATATATTTCTACATATATCTAACATAATTTCTACATACATCTACATTTGTTCTCCTTCTCATTTACCCTAATATAAATTATTTCTATATACATCTAAAACTAACAAATATCTAATTAAAATTACTTAACCAAAAAAAACTAACAAAAACATACTTTTTTTTACCTTCCTCCTCCCTCCTCTCTTTCCTTCTCCTTCCTCCTCCTCCTCCTCCTCCTTCTCCCTCCTTCCTTCTCCTTACTCTCCCTCATCCTCCTCCTTTCTACATCCTGCTTCTTCCTTCTCTTCTTCTTCCCTCTTCTTCCCTCTTCTTTCCTCTTCTCTCCCAACCGGTAGACTCGGCTGAATACAGACTGGGTGTGGCCGGGCGTGACCGACATGAGAAATAAAGGCGAGGCGTGCGCACATGCGAAACAAATGCAGTTTTCACGTGACTGTTGTGTGAAAAATGCAATTTTCGCACAACAATCTAGTGAAAATAGTTTTCATGGTGGCACGAAATTTCCATTTTTCTCTGAATGTTCCTGTGAAAATTTCAAATTTTCGCACCTTGGAGAAGCGAAAATATTTTCGCAGTTTCGAACCGCAAAAATTAAATTTCTTTAAAGCGAACCATGAAAATATAAATTTTCGCTATTTCAACTCGCAAAAATTGGTTTTCGCTAAATCATCTCGTGACAGTGTATTTTTTTTATTTTTTGAATTTATGCAATATTTCTAAAATTGCCGTACAAAAATATAATATTAAAAAGTTCCAACTTTTCAAGAGGCCAGCTTCTACAGAAGCAAAATGTGATGTTTAATCTGAATTGCAAGTACAACGCAATTCGTTTGAAATACACGAGAAAAATATGCTAACGTACGAAAGCAAAAGAGAAGCTGCCAAGTTCTTATAGGATAAATGACCATGGTTTTTCACAGTTTTGATGTGCCAATTCACAAGTTTTTGGTGTGAACGACAGCAAAGTTGGCCTAAGTTGGGTGTCAGAGAGACAAATTTGTATCTATTTTTAGCTTTGGCGGAAGCTCGGCTTCGAAGTATGAGATACGAAAACTTTGCAGGACTCTGTTTGAACTTTGAATTGTGCATTTGTGCTGCTCTGTGTGAAGTTCTTATACTGCTTTGCACCAATGACCTGAAGCTGAAATATCTATGGCCTTTTCCACGTCACGCTTACGCTTTCTATCCACTGGAAAACATCCAGTGACGTGGCTTCCCTAGTACAGTCAAACGCACCGAAACCGCGGCGGCGTTCGCATTCCCGAAAATACCCGTACCGGCGTTTACGAATCGTGCCGAAAATGAGATCGAAAGAGATCCGCGAGTTCACAAATATCCAGGGGCAATACTGGTACTTTGCCACGTCCAACCGCCCTGGCCATAAAAGCCTTTGGGGTTGGGTTTAGCGATAAGGGTTTTACCAGCATTTGGCCCAAAAATTTTGAAGCCAAGTTTCCACCAATCCACCCAAAATTCTTTCATCTTTCGGCTCCGATCAGCCCCCATCGTCTCGCCAGGATCGGTGGTAAGCTGATCTGTCCGTCTTCTCTAAGAGCATTTGTTCTTCACTGATGGTGTGTTTGCCAATTCGGCATGCTCAGTGCGCTGAATGGATGAATAGCTCGTGTCGCTCATCGCATCGATTCGTAGCTATTTGTTCGATTCTGTTGTTTTTTATGCTTTCACGCTGTTTTCTGACGGTTTCGCGGTGCAAAATTCCAAAGGATGGAGATCATCAACGGGGCAGCCCTCCCGCGCTACGGGGCCCCGGCCACGGGCGTTCTGACCTCCGACGCGAGAGTCGGCGGGCATCTCCAGCTGCTCGGGCGCGTGCGCTTGAGGAGAAGGGCTTGCGGGCTCCAGGCGGACTGCGACGGCGTGGCGCGCAGGTTCTTCGGTCCCCCCTCCCAGCGCCACGGGAGAAGCGACTGGGGCTGGCCAGTTCGCTGCAGCTACGGCTCGTCCTCTGACGGCGACGGCGCCGCTGCCGCGGATTTCGATGCCAGCGGCGAGGAGTTCGTCAATTCCAGCGTCATCGAGGCTGGTAATTTGCTCGTGCTGTTCTTTTTTTTTTTTTTTTGTCATGGCGCCGTATTGTTGGAGCAACATCATGACAACGTCACCCTGAACGAGATTTCAGAGTATGCGCACTCTGAAGTTCACCGCGAAAGAGAAAGCATTACCAGCCTACTCTTGTGAGATCAGCATTAGCTACATGTCACCTATACCAAGCTATTGTTGTTCATGTCTGACGATTCAGTGACTCGTTTAACCTGTCCTTGCAGTTGAGCTCAGGAGTGTATCAGATGGTTTTGTGATAAAAATGCGCGACGGCAAACACCTGAGATGTGTCCAGAATAATCATCGCGTACTGAGACTGCGGGATTCCGTGCCTCATCATGCTATTGTGCTGAAGACGGAAGATGGAAGCGACCTTCTGCTCCCGATTATTGTCAGTATGTATCAGTTCTTGTTTGGACATACTTTCCATTGTTACAGATACTTCTCTAATTGTGTTATATGTCCATACTGATTCCTCCAGTGGAAACACCAAGCATTATGTTGCTGGCTGCACTTCGAAACATTCGAATTGTAAGAGCTGGATTTAGTTGCAAAAAATTCTGTAGATGCTAATAAGAATCCTCATCCTTTCTGATTTAAATGGTTTTGTTGTATCTGAACTGCACGGATGTTATGTCTTTCCAGCCAAGGCCAACTATTTACAATGTGGTAAAGGATATGACTGAAACGATGGGATATGAGGTGAGTTTAAGATGAAACCTTATGAACTGATTTGCTTTCTTCACTTTCATTTGAGTTCAAAGTTTAGCCATATGTTTAGTGTGTTTGTGAATTGTGTATTCTCAAAAAGAGGTGTTATGGATTTTGATGCTCATTACTACTTTCAAATTTACTGTTTTTGAATCATGGCCTCGAATAATACACACCTCTTCTCTGTAACATGTCCTATAGGACATACTAAAATTCGGCTTCTGTGGTACTAACAATATGTTGTCTCATCAATCAATTCAGATTTATACTCTCCTTTTCAGGTACGTTTGGTGCGAATTACAGAAATGGTCCATGACACATACTATTCGCGATTGTATCTTGCGAAGGTAAACTATCACATAAAGAACCTCCATAAAAAAATGCTTCTATCAGTCTGAACTCTCAAGTATGGCATCATGATGCCCAGATTGGGAATGAAGAAGATACTATTAGTTTCGACCTCAAGCCATCAGATGCTATCAACATTGCTTTCCGGTGCAAGGTGTGCATTTGCCTCCAGTGCTTTCTCTGTGACTGCTGACAATATTTGTGTCCAGTGATATCCATTGTTGATATTGTAGGTGTTCCTTTTTATCTTTTTGGCTTTGTGGGGTTTATTATATATTCCATACGAGTGTAAACTACTCAATTGGAAAATCAAAGCAACAATACTCCCTTGATTTGTCAGCAAAGCAACTTTCCTTTTTTTTCCTGATCTTGATGTTAAACCTTGCTATTGGTTGATCCCAATACAGTGATTCATGGGTAGGGAAATTCCCTTTTCTTTTTGGAAGTAGAGTATGAGCAGAGAAGTTCTGGAAGCAATTTGTGTTCTGTTGCTCAATGGATTTTTTATGGTACTTAATCCAATTTGCTCTATCTTCATCTATAGGTTCCTATACAAGTTAATAGGCGTATTGCATATAACAATGGATTGAAAGTTGTACAACCAAAGTCAGCTGGCAGTTATGTAGACTCGGACCCAATCCAAATCACAAGGCTTGACAGGTAGCCACAAAAATTCTGTTTTATAGGAGATAAGTGTCTTTTTCAAGCATTGCAACTGCAGCTATACCATTTTGCAGGCCTGACGACCAACCTTGCAGTGAAACCCAAGAATTTGATTTGGTCCGCAATATGCTAATCGCTGCTGTTGAAGAACGTTACAAAGATGCTGGTGAGCTCCTGCTGACTTGCACGAAATGAACAGTCATGCGTTGCAGGCATGTCGCCTGTGAAGGGTTCCAACGCAATGTTAAAAGGGATCGGGATGCATTTTGTTGGGGGTTTTGTCAATGAAAGTTTGCGGTTTCAAATGGACTGATCTCTTTCCTGGTGTTAATTTTTCAGCTCAATACAGAGACCAACTTTTCATGTTGCGGTCAAAGAAAAAGAACGCGATATAACAGGTCATGAGTCCTCCGCATTAGTGCAACATAGCAACTTATTAGTTCTTGCTATTTTTTTCATGAAAGGTTGGTTCGTGGTGTTCAGGGATGCAAGTTTTGCATTTTCTAGGTCATTGGGTTGACAAAAAAAAACTAAAATTTACTTCCACCTATTTAAATTAAAAAAAGAATGAACTAAGCGGTAGCCCCAGAACTATCCAGCATTCCTAGTGGTGTTAGAACTTACAGTTATTTTTTCTCTCTTTTGGTTTCAATCAGGCCCTCACGGGGGGAGTACATAGGAGGCTTTGCTGGAGCTCATAAATCTTCGGCAAACATCAAGAAGGACCATGTAAATACTTACAGAAGTTATGTATATAAAACATACGGAGCATAGTTCCGGCTACGTTAGCTCATAGTGGCAGTGGTGGGACTCAAAGTGCCAATGGTTGTAGGGTCGTACAATAGATCTCAGTGCTGTGCAGCATCAGTCGAGTTACTCGGATGAGACTTTCGCAACTTGGAGCAACTGCGGCTTCAGGCTTCAAAAGAAAAAAGGAAATAGTTACGGCCTCATAAATTTCTGTACGGTTGCACTCGTTCATGTGATGATCTGGTGGAAATTTTGACTGGCGAATTGGCTACAACTGGAACACGCTTCGCTTTTCGCCCAGAAAAGAGAAACAAACGAGGCATGCTCAATTGAGTGATGACTATAATTTGGCCCAACAATATGTACTAAGATCCGGCTTGGCCCAAGATCCTTGTGTGTCGCATCACGCTCACACCTTTATAATGTATATAAAATTGACGAGTTATAATAGATTTGAATAATGTTCGTCATACATCTTACACGATCAAATGATTAAAGTTGTTCCTCTATCTTCTCATTTATCAATTATTTGAAAACTTTCAATCAATTTGGAAACTTTCAAATTAATAAATGCTATTTGAATAAAAAAATATTAATAAATTATTATTTCTTTCCATTTATATGGTGCATCATCAGCCTTTTGTTTTTCAATTATTTTTTCCTATAATTTTTTGGTCCTCGTCACAATATTATTGGTTTCACGTGTGTGAAATACGTGCGTGGTTGCTAGTAAAAAAAAAAAAATCCTTGTGAACATTGTCTACGGACATGATCCATCATAACTGTCAACTAGCGCTTGCGAAGCCGGATTAGAGCCCTCGAAAAATGAAATCAACGGCATCCCGAGTGGCGCTAGTCCACCACGTGCACAGTGTCACGAGTCCCCCACTGCTCTACGCCAGTGAATCTAGACGTCTCGTGGTCCGACCGCTTGTGTGGTTCCCATTGCAAGTAATTGTAGAGAGATAAAGAAGTAGAGGAAATAAAAACTCTTGTAATTGATTCATAAGGTGTTTACATATTTATATATGTTGAATGGATATGATAAAAGAACATGTCTATTAGAAAAATACCTCTTTCCAATAGACATAACTCTTTGTAGGTTATAAATTGATCACATGGGTAAACACCTAAAGGGTGTGTCTTCACTAGAGGTAGTTATTTCACAACACTCCCCCTTGATGAATTTGATCATCCGTAAAAACTCATCCAAAAACCCTATAGGAAAAACATGAAAAGAAATATAATATGGTGATATGTCAATAAAACTCCTTTAAAATTCAGTGGGAAAAATAAAAAAAATGATACAACATATATTGATTATTATCTCATTGTAAACTCATATGAGAAAACATTTAAAGGAAAAACACATAACCAAATTTAGAGAACAATTGGTATGATTTGTGGATCAATATGTCTTTGATACCCCTTTAAAAACCCCGGTAGGAAAATTAGGAGATATGTGTGTGTATACTTGTGTCGATATTGCATCATTAAAACCTTTTTTGAGAAAACTTGTGAGTAAAACTCATAGAGGGAAATAGTACATTATGATGTATGAACAGGTTATAATTCAAGATGAGTCTCCACCTGAACCTTGCAAATCTCTAAGTCGTTGCATATCAATTCCATGAACAAAATTTTTAGAATGTCGAAGTTGGTGAGGACTTTGTGAATAAATCACGAGGTTACCGCAAGATTTAGTTTGAAAGATGTTTATCTTCCCACTTTGTCGTAACTCATAAAGATAAAACAATTTTGAGGCAATATGTTTAGTGATATTGTTTTTTATGTAACATGTTTGTATCTGAGCAACATAAATAATATTATCTTTGTAGATATTGGTTGATGATTCAATGGAACCAATACCACTGTTGTATGTGGTTGATCATTCTGCGAATTCATACATAAGTTTGTGATGTTTCAGAATGATAGGTGGAAGTAGCTACTGGAATCTATTTTGATAACTCCCATGAGAAGGCTATACCATTATGAAATCAGTCTATGATATGGCGTTATATGGATCATATAACCAGTATTTGGATATCCCATTAAGGTTACATCTTAATTTTTTTGGTAGAATAAACCAAGATCTATGGTGCTATAAAGATATATGAGGATACCCTATTTGACTCCCGCCTAATGGCGTTGTTGGAGCTATGCTATTTTGAGGAACAAGTTATCTGCAAATGCAATATCAATGATGTTGTGATTTGTAAGATACTTGAGCCCTTTGATGACACTAAGATATAGAACTTTAGGTTCAATATAGTCAACCCAATTTATGAATGGACCTTGATTCATATTTAGGGATTGAATGATCATAGGTGTTTTGATGGATACGATTGTCCAATATCATTTGGATATTGGTGGACTGATAGATAAATATTTTTGAAAGAATATGCTCAAGTTGTAAACTTAAGCAAAAATTGGTTTTAATTCCGTCTTAAGATGATTGCATGCTTTCTCGAATGTGGTTGGAGATGATACAAAATCCAATTGGGATTTTATTATGAACACACATATATATATATAATCATTGTGGTTGGAGTAACCCTTTTAGTCAGTCGTACCATAATTAACTTAACTGTTTGGATTCATAGAGTGACTTAAGGTTTACACAATATATATATATATATATATATATATAGTGATTTGTATTTAGATTCAAAATACGATGTCCATTAGGAACTTATATGTCCGAATCTATCCAATTCATTTGATCTGCCAAGGATATTGAATATGAGAATATAATTTAAACACATATCATAGGGTATATAACATCGTAATTGATGTCGGGTCTTTACGTGAAACTTTATGCTACAAGCCTTGTATTTCACCATCTTATGAAATAAAAATCCATTTTTCTTCCATAGGGAAAATATTGTGTTGTTGAGCGAAAGCAAATCTCTTTAATTACCACATTTTGTTTGACTAATTTGAGTGTTGAAACACTCTGCCTAGGACTTTTGGTCTGGATCTAGTTGAAGATGTACGATAATTTTGAGAAGAAATATATGTTGACAATTTGTAGTCTTTGTATTGATTGATTTTATGGAATTAATATAGTTTGTGGAAAAATTATCTTGATTAACTCCGTGTATTTCCCAAAACAATGGAGTTAGGGTGTTCCCCTCAACTAGCGCCTGAATTTTTGTACACATTTGTGCTGGGTATTTGGATACTGAACATCTATAAGCGTTTGGATAGTGAATATCCATAAGGTGTCTATCAATTTGATATTAATTTATATTTACTGTCTTAGTGGATGTTCTCCTCCTGTTTCCGAGAATGCTTGCAAGAAGCTGTACCCCTTGTGACCATACTTCTTCCTCTCTTATTTTGGTTCGGGAATTAAATGGTTTTGTTAGGTACCTCCACTCTTTCTGGCACATTAATAGTGGGAATCGGATTTGATGACACATTTATGACGAGTAAACGCATCTGGTAGATTATTTACAATATATTACAAATACAAGATATTCTGAATAAGAATTCAGATCTATGGTATATGGATATAAGGATTGAATGTCAATGTGTGTGACATTCTCTTCTAATTCCTAGCATTATTTGTGGTATTAATCTCCCTCTAATGTCGGGAATTGTCCTAAAAATATTATGAGCATAATATGTATAGGGAACCGTCCAAATAATATTCTAATTAATCATTAAGTCAGTTATTTGCATAATTAGGACTACAATGATTAGCTAGAATACCATTCCGGTAGTCTCGACATGTGTTTTGTGTCCAAAATTGAAACACACGACTTTCCAATATATATCATCATAACAAAGCTTAATAAAGAGCAAGTAATTAATATTATATTACAAGTTCTTAAGTATTAACAATTTACAATAATTTACAGCAAAAGAGAGCTAGAAGGACAATATAATAGATCAACTTCTAGACAATAAAAGAAACTACGCAGCGGAAGAAAAAAGTCATGAACAACAATAATAGACGGAGCCATATGCCCTTTGACTCCACCCCAAAATAACGTCACCCGAGTAATTGCCTACCCATGCTCGCCACCAACATTGGTGAGCGTGAAGTAGCTAAACACTAGCTCCTCCTCGCCGACAGCACCTAAAAGAGCAACATGAGTACGAAGGTACTCGCAAGATTTAATCCATAATGGGTACATATAAATAACCCGACTCTAAGGATTATGCATTTTGGATGTTAACAAGGAACAACCACATGATTAAGTAATTTTATGCAAACGCAACTGTGACTTAAGTGTATAAGTACCTACATCTAACCAACTACACCTTTCTATCCAAAGAGCAATATCATAAACATAATTGTGATGGAACCAACACAAATATATATGTGAATAGAACCATCTAAACCACAACCCAACATATCATACCATATCATCCCACATTCATGACTCCACGATTGCTGTAAATGGACAGAAACATGCTCATGATCGTGAGCGCGGCAATTCAAATTGTTTTTACACCTTCATGGGGTACTCCTTTACCCACAAGACTTGAGAACCATACGGCTTGTGTGACCACACAGGTCCAGACAAGGAGTACTCATATCAACCTTTCCTAAGTAAGCTTCGATCGATTTGGACATGCGCCTCTAGGTGCAGGGGTCATCTAGAACTACTTCTAGAGCAAACTAGATACCTCTTATATGACTATTATGCCGATAACACCCGAGACATTCAAGCCAAAGGATCATAGCTACATGAGGTATTCGGCTTATCATTCCCATATGCGATATGTGGTAAGTACGAAAAGTGCTAAAGCCAACTGCAGCAATGGTTGGTGCTTAACCAATTCAGACGGGCCTATAGCATCCAAGACTCCATTCTCGATCCATCCCTAACGCCCGCTCAAACCTCGTCTCAACCTCATACCTCCCAACATCAATATCATTTCCTTTGTGAACAAGAAAGTAAGCCTTAAGCTCGCGAACGAGGGTTGAACCACTGCTCGACTTCTACCGATGAACTATGTATTGCTAAGCATTCTGGTTAACCTTTGAAGTTAGATGTCATACTAAGGTTATAAGGATAAGGATCGAATCAACAACAACATCAAGGTAGAGGCAATACAATCAACATACGTTTTACCCATATAAACCGACATTGGACCCTCTAATCATGCAAACATACATAAAACATAATTTATCAAATTTGACTCTATATGATCCAAAGTAGTAGGTTGAGTATGCTTAGATGCTTGCTTTGCTCTTACGGTGCTTGCTCGATACTGCCAACACAACACTCATAGAATTTCGGGAGTTTAGTGCCGCCTTCAACCACACCTGAATCATGCTCCGATCCTTCATTCTCTAAGGAAGAATGCATGCAATGTGATGACAATGAATGAGTTGAAAGATGTATGCTACAAGATGCAAAACAACAAGCTAAAAGTGCAAGACACGCGAAAGAATAGCAAAGTCTATGATCTCAACAACTTTGGAATTGCTGATAAGTTCTGAGTTCAACTCGGAACCTCTAGGTTTGGAACTTTTGGGTTGACCTCCGGACAAGGGTCTTCAGTTAGCAATTTTTGAATTAACTCGGAAGTTCTGGGTCAAGTCAGAACTTCTGGGTTGGGCCGGAATATCCGGGTTAGCTTCCGGGTGAGGGCTCTCTGTTTGACTTTGCTCCGTTTTACCCCAAAACTTTCGGGCTATACCCAGAACTTTCGGGTGGTCAGAATTTCCAGGTGAGGCTCTGAGCGAGGGGACTCTATTAAACCTAACTTGAGGTATCCGAAAGTTTTGAGTTCTAACCCAGAACCTCCGGGTTGGGTAGACTTGAGCTTCGCAATGATTTTCCTCAGCCGATTCAACTCGCACAACAAATCTATCCCACATAAACATGGATATGCACTAGCCTAAGGGTTCTAGACTCAATTTACACACTAAATCCTCACGATTCTCGAGGACAAACCAATTTGGTTTACTTGGAACTTCCGGGTTGAACCTAGAACATCCGGGTTGTTCCAGAGAGCATTTTTCAAGGGGAAAACTTGGCCAATTTGATTGCACACCTCACAAATTCAAAGGCACAAGGGCTTGAAATAGTTCATAGGGTCTAAACCTCACTCATCAACCTAGCAACTTGATTTTCTATCTCAAACTCATCCGAATTCTCTCCTTTGCTCCAAATCATCAAGAACTCGAGGCACTTTGTAACGAAGCTCCAAAACTCGGATTTTGACCAACCAAAACGCGCATTTGTTCTATGGGATCTTAGGGGACTTACCCAAGGTTCTTTGCTGAGGTTGGTGATCATCGGTTGAAGGAGGAAACGGTGTCAACGCTCGGGTAAGAGGAAGAAAGCTGATGCTCCTCGTTCTTCAACCAAGACATCAAAACGAGTCAATAACGGCTCGAATCTTTTGGGAATGTGCAAACGAATTGGATGGATGGGAAGCTAGGGATCGCGTGGGTACCACATACATATCTCAGTTTCACTTCTTGATGGAGGAATCTGAAGAGAAAGAGAGAGAGATAGAGAGGGAGGGAAAGCTCCTTTGCTTGGCCGATTGGGAGAGGGAGCACGAGTGAGTGAGGGAAAGCTCCTTTGCTGACCCTTTGGGAGACGGGGTGGTTGGCCCACCCATGTGGGCCCCATTTGCTAAGGAAGGAAGATATTTCTAACGTAATTTCTATTCTTTCTCTCTCGAATTTCTTCCTCTCATCCCATTGACTCAAAATGAGATATTTTAGTGGTCCAAACTAGAATAACCCAAAATTAAACATGATTCTTATTATGCATGATTATGCTTAATTACGTGGGTTCGGGACGTGACAATATGTCCCATGTGAGGGACTCAATGTATTATATGATTGACGGATAATTATACCTCGTATGGATCCTCAATGCCCTTTGATGTATGTTGTAAGGTGATGATATCGGTACATGCAGAATATAACTAATTCGCAGATAGAAAATACTTGGCTGAGGCTAAATTTCCACTCTTGATGAGAGATTCAGCTAGACCATTATGAATGTGCACATATTTTACTTAATGCTATAGTGCCCAAAGTCAAACAATAATTGAATGTACGTTAAGGAACAATATTATCCATGTGAATAGATTTGATCCTGCGTCTAGAAAAATTTGCTCAAATGTCTTATTATTTGAGCAATGAGTTTGGTATAAGTGTGACGCCTTATGTATAAGGGACACATATGTGACTATTTTGTAGATGCATCAATTAGCATTGTAGAGTAATTAGATTGTCCATAAAATTCCTGAATAGAGCCATATATATGTTCTTGAATACGTTCAAGAAATTAGGTGGTGCATTATGAATTTTAAGGTAAGAGAGCTTTAAAATTGAATTCACTATGACACATGCGGTGCACTTAAATCTAAAATTTTTAGAAATTGATGCTATGACCAATAGAATTGTTAAAAAAATTCCTCATCATCTCTAAGGTAGAGTGACTAAGGCAATCATGGCAAGTCGTGATTTGATCAAGATAGAAAATTTATTTTGCATGCAATATGTGGTACGGGTTTGATGTATGTGTAGTACAATCCAGATGGTATATAGAGAAGCTTGTCATATCCATTATTTTGATTAAAAGGATAAATTTCTCTTTGTTGTCATCATGAGTTTTAATATGGAAACTATTTTGATGAATATCTCTATAACTTAGTAAGGTGGATTGAATCGGGATACAATAGAGCATCATCGATTATGACTCAAGTACCCATAAGGAGAGTAACTATGGCACAACCAGAGCCAACAATCACTGCATCGCGTCCAGTGATTACCAAAATATTTTCTTATCTCTTAGTAAGAGTTTGAAAATATTTTATTTCCCTAAGTATAGAATTTATTGTGCAATTATCCACAAGGTAGATTTCCTTCTCCATAGGATTGACTTCTATAGAAATATATATATAAAGAATTTAATATAAATTTTTTTATCAGATATATAGAATACATACAAATTTTATTACATATCAAATGTGCTTATATATTATTGTGATATACAATAAAGTGATGACAACATATTATATTACAACACTATATAGGACATAGATATTATAATATCTAATTATTTGGAAGACTAATTGAGGTCTCCAAACAAGTCGTTAGAAGCAAATTCCAAGATCATATTTTCGGTACTCTCAAAGTCCTCTTGCTGCTATAGAGGGATGTCATTGCCCGGTTCTAGAGGAACGCTTTGGGAACAACTGGCCTTCCTGGTGGTGTCAGGTTGAAGATTGAAGCGCGCTTCATATCTTTTGCCTTGAGCTGGTCAGCCGTCCAACAGACTTGAGATAGAGATCAATCAAGTGTCTAGGTACGCAACATTTCTTAGTTGTATGGTTGTAGCAACCACATTTACGATAAATTTCACATTTGTCTTTGTTGTTATTGGAAATGCCCTTTCCCTTGTTGGGTCCACAAAATTTCTACTTTTTGTTGCGTTTCTTGTTGTCTTTGAAGTTCTTAGGGCACGTTTGTTACTGTCAAACTTTGTGGTATTCTGAGTATTAGAATTAACTTCAGGTAAAGTAGCAGTGCATGTATGACGTTAGTGATGATTCTTTAAAAGAAGTTCACCATGCTTTTTGGTCTGAAGTAAAGTATGAATTAAATCATAATAGTGCTGGTAATTTCTAGCACGGTATTGTTATTGTAATACCCTATGGGTAGGAAGCATTGTAGATAAAGTTTTTTTAATTTTCTCTGCATCTGTGAGAGCTTTGACATAAAATAGCAACTTAGAGCAGATCTTGTGAACAACATGGTTGTATTCTCCAATAGACTTAAAGTCCTGGAGGTGAATGTTGAACCACTCGCGTTATACTTCAGGCAGAATGACTGTCTTTTGCTGTTCATAATGTTATTTGATCAAGTTCCATAGATCATATGGATTCTCATCCATCAAATGTTTGGATTTTAAATCTGGATGAAAATGGTACCTTATGAAGTATAAAACTCCATACTTAATTTGATCTAGAAGTGACAAATCTCCTTCTTGAGGAGGATTAATTACTGTTATTAGTCTACAGGGCGATTGACTTATTTTCATATCCATTACCCAAGTTAGATAGTTGCGGCCATCTAACTCGAGTCTGTCGAATTCAACGTTAGACATTTTGTCCTACAAAAATGATTAATAATTGAATGAATTTACACTTAGGGTAAATTAAAGAATCATCGTAATGTTGTAATAATGATGTGAAATTTATAAAGTCAAGTTGAGACTTGAAGTACATAGTGTAGGCCTCAAATTATATAGCTAATATGTTGAAGATAATCACCAAATATAGTGTAGATCTCGCAGTAGTAAGAGGCATAATCTGACATTTGTCAATAGATGTCTATCTTCCTTTTACCTTGTGTTATACTAAGTATAATATTTGGAAGAACATGTTAAAGATAATCATTAAATCAAGTTGACAAAATGTAGACCTCACAGTAACAGTGGATAATCTGCAAATATGTAGTAGATGTCATAGTTCCATTAAGTTGTGTTTCAAAAATATTAAATGGAGGTAATCACTTAATTTGATTTTGCATTTTAATTTTGCTTGAATTAAGCACTTTTGGGCCTAAGAGCTCTTTGGGCCTAATTAAGATGAATTAATATGTAATTATGCCAGCAAATAATCTCAATTGCAAAATTAACATGATCGTCAACACAACTGCATGTTCTAGAGTATGCATAATAGCAAATACATTGAACATTACATGATTCTAGATAGTATAGGGTCTGGAATATAAAGTTACAATAGAGAGTACAATTACTATTAAAGTCTAAGATTAAAAAAAAGTACAATATATATAATTTAAATTAAATAATTGGATCGAGACAACTTGGGCTAAGGCTCATCGGCCTTTGGGCCCATCGGCCCGGTATGGGAGCTACCCCATATAAAAAGGAGGGGGAGGCGGTTCGGGTTACATGCCCACCCCTCCTTAGCATGGCTCCAGTTGTGGCGGCGGTATCACTCAGGCGACCGCTGTCGGTTGCCTATGCAGCCACTTGGGAGGCCACCTCTGAAGGGTCGACAAACCGTCGGGAGGAGATAGGTTGGCACCACCAGCATAGGGATAGGCCGTTGCTGACGCATCGCCGTGCACCGTTACCGATGCCCATCATTGCGCTACATGTAGGGCAACCGCCGTCGCTGGATTAGGCCGGCCACCATTGTAGGCATCTCCGCTAGCCATAGATAGGTCTAGTGGCCGGCACGGACGGCCGATGCGCCGCATTAGGCAAGCCACCGGGAGAGCCGCCGTGGGGCAGGCTAGCGGGCCATTTTCGTCACCGTCCAGAGGGCGTGCGTGTTGTGCGCGTAGGGGGGCCACCATAGAGGGCGCCCATGGTTGTCGCCGATGATGGTTGGCTCGGGTAGAGTCCCAGTTTGTTAGGCCTCGAGCATGCAGCCCTTAGGCATGCTGCCACCTGGACGACACTGCTGTTGCCCTGAGAGGCATGTGCAGGTGTGGCCTAACCGGATCCATTGTTGGCAGTAGACAGGAAGATGGATGCCGCATTTGGTGGGCATCCACGGCGAGGAGAAGGAGGACACCGGTAGTGTCTCAGTAGATGGCAAAGCCGTGAAGGTGGAAGGATGCAAAGGATAACATCCTCACGCCTCATCAGAGATAAGAACATGGTGATGAAAACATCAAATCTTACCCTCTGTTCTTGCTTGTTCGTCGCTATGCACCTACAGTTTTGTCCCAATGTGTGACTGATGCAGATGCAGAAGTTTCCATCAATTAAGAAGAAGGGGGCGAGGATGCGGAGGATGTACGTCGTGTTCTTCTGATCTCCTATTGTGGCCTGTTGTATAGGGCGGAGTGGAGAGCGACTATTATCGTGTCTCGCTGCTGTGTGGCCAATTGGCATCCATGTTCATCCTTCCTTTCTTGGCGCTTGTTGCTCGAATGAAGAGCGAACGTGACTGATAACGTATTGCAAGTAATTATAGAAAGACAAAGAAATAGAGAAAATAAAAACTTTTTTTATTGATTCATGTGGTATTTATTTATTTATACATATTGAATGGACATGAAAAAATAACATGTCTATTGAAAAGACACCAATTCTAAATAGTCATAACTCTTGATACTATTTCCGTTCTCAAATAGATGCTATTTTAGAAATTTGATTTTATTCTTAAATAGATGTCGTTTTAGATTTTAAGGTGGTGTTTTACTAAAATGCATATATTAAAGATTATTAGAAAGTAAAGTTTTAATTTAATGAGTGTGATGGATTGATGGTTTATATATTATTGATTAAATATTGAAGAAATTGTGAGGGATAAACATGCCATGTATGGAAGAATTTATTACAATATTATTTTGTATGACAAAAACTAAAATAACATCTAAAAATGGGTAAAAGCAGTAGTCGATAAATTGATCACATAGTTAAACATTCAAATATATCTCTTTAGTAGAGGTAGTATTTCACAACAGTTCCTTCGCCTCCCACATGCCGCGCGAACCCGGCGTGCGCCAGGTCGATGGACCGAAACCATTGGACCACGTGGCAGGTTACACCACCACGGGTGCGCCTCCTCGCAGTTTGGAATCCATGGACCTGGTCCACTGAGAAATGGTGCACCCCTTCTCCTCTCCCCTCCCTCCACCGATGAAAAGAAAGCAGAAGCTTCTTTCCCCCTCCCTAAAAAAAGCATCAGAATTTCTCTAAAAAAACTCTGTAAAATCCAAAAAAGCCACCATTCTTTCGCTCGTCTTGGTGTGCTCCTCGATCGAGAGCCCCGTTTGTAAGTGGATATTGAGGTCGTTCCTGGAGTTGGAATTCTCCGTAGGGATCAAAGTCAGATTGGGGGTTTGGGAGTTGGAGAGGAAGCGAATGTCGGGTTCCATCGATGGCCTCGCCACGCCTTGTGAGTGCTAAAATGCTGCTTCTTTCAACTGCCTGTTCATGATGATCTCCGTTATTCGTTGTGCTTTCGTGTTCCTTCAATGTTGGGGTGTGGGGATAGCAACTAGCAAGCGCGTGCGTGGGTGCTACCATTTCTCGAACTATTTGGTAGTACTGCCATGATTTGGGGGTTTTGCACGGAAGGTTGTGTTTGCAGTAAGATTGTTCTTCTGGTGTTTAATAGTTGCATCAGAAACATGATAAAGTACGTAATACAATACGCGTGCTTTTTAAAATTGGGTACCTGGATTTAGGAAGCTGGGACTCTCCGGCTGAATGTGACCACCTCCCTGGTTGAGGGGTCTCTCTTGAGATTTTAATCCTAGTATTTTGGTGCCTATGAATTGTGATCCCATCTTGTAGTTTTTTCGACATCCCAGTGGCTGCACAGGTTTTCGTTCATTGTGAAGCATGGCTTTTTGCTTAGGGTTAATTAGACTTATGCCATTATAAATATCGCGGTTTTGAAATATAACATGACTGCCATACGAATTACTGATTTCCATTTGGTTAAGAGAGAGAACATTGAAATAATACTTGGGTGCAGGTTTTGAGGGCTACGCTCACAGTGATGAAACGAAAGAGTGCAAATCTGATGAAGACAACTCAGACGGGGATAAGAAGGCTAAACGGGGCTCCTTCAAGAAGAGAGCGATTACTGCGGGGAATAAATTTAGGCATTCCTTAAGGAGGAGGAGTAAAACGAAGAGTGATAACCATGCAGTATCCATTGAAGACATAAGTGATGTTCAAGAGCTGGAAACTGTTGAAAGGTTCCACCTGTGCTTACTTGCTGAGGGTTTGTTGCCAGAACGTCATGATGATTATCACTTAATATTGAGGTACGGCCCTATCACATTTGCTTATCTCAAAGTTTACTTGTTTCTTTCCCCTTCTTCTGTGGAATGTTTCCATTTCCAGCATATTTTGGATGTCATGTCTTTCATCAAAATCCATTATGACATGGAAATCGCACCCCTTATGTGGTTTAAAAATTCCTTGTAATGCTTTCATATGTAGATTCCTGAAAGCAAGGAAATTTAATATCGAGAAAGCAAAGCATATGTGGTCAGAAATGCTTAGATGGAGGAAGGAATTTGGAGCCGACAATATAGAGGTAAAGATAATACTGAAACAGATACCCCAAGATTCATATAGTAGTGCTATTCTTTCTTTGTGTCAACTTTGAAAATCTTATACTTGGTCCTTTAGGAATTTGATTACACTGAATTACATGAAGTTCTGAACTACTATCCACAATTTTATCATGGAGTGGACAAAGAGGGAAGGCCTATCTACATAGAACTAATTGGAAAAGTCGATGCCAGCAAACTAGTACAAATCACAACTATTGATCGATATGTAAATTATCGTGTCAAGGAGTTTGAGAGATGTTTGCAAATGAGGTTTCCAGCTTGTTCTATTGCTGCAAAAAGACACATAGACTCATCTACAACTATCTTGGATGTGCAAGGGGTGGTATGTGATTTTTATGGCCAACATTTCTTTCAGAAAAAAAATCTTTTATGTGGTTAGAGCAGTAATTAACTTGTTTTTGTAAGTCTAGGGCCTAAAGAACTTCTCAAAAGATGCAAGAGAGCTTATTATGCGACTGCAGAAGATCAACAATGACAACTATCCGGAGGTAGGTGGTTCCATCATCCTGATTCGGTGTTTGTTTTCACTATTTCCTGTCTAAACCTTACACGTTTCTTTTCTTTCTCATGATTATCACTGCTCAGTAACTCACGAGTTTCTGTCTGGGGCTATACCGGAATATAAATTATCTAATGCATTCTGTATGCTCTTGCAGACCTTGTACCAATTGTACATCATAAACGCTGGCCAAGGTTTTAAGATGTTATGGAGTACAATAAAATCATTTCTTGATCCAGAAACCACTTCAAAAATTAATGTAATTTTGCAATTGTTTATTGCTTCAATTGTACCATTCATGAGTAACTTTTGGTTTGTATATTGATTGTGTCACCAATCTTTTCTCATCAAGGTCCTTGGAAGCAAGTACCAGAATAAACTACTTGAAATAATTGATGACAGGTTAGGATCCTACTCCTGTTAAATAATACAGTTGTTTGGCTACAATCCTAATAGCCGTTCCATGTTTTCAGTGAACTCCCAGATTTCCTTGGTGGCAAATGCAGGTGTGAAGAATATGGAGGTTGTCCAAAATCTGATAAAGGCCCATGGAAGGACCCTGAAATTGTCAAGGTATTCTACTAGTCCTGCCCTCTCCATTCTTTTTGCCTTCCCTGTTTTATAATACTAAAATTACCTGCCTTCCATTTTCCAGAGGGTCCTCAATGGTGAAGCAAACTATTGTCAGCAAATTCTCTCTATATTAAGCATCAATGGGATGGAAGTTGGTTGTACTGAGCCTCAACACTCAACCGTAAGCTACTCTACGTGGAGCTTACTTGAAACCTCATCTTGAAATTTCCATTATAAGCCTTATACCCTTTTCTCCTTTTGTTGGAACAGAAGCAAAGCAATGATGCCTTTGCCGAATCTAGTTCTGAAGTGGAAGAGGTTTCTTCTCCTACTGCTTCAATGAACCCCATCATAAACCCTCATTTGATCCCTGTGCATGAGGCAAGTGTCTTTTCCCTCTTCAAGCATCCGACAATTTATGATGTATATCCTACAGTTTGCATGAGATAAGTGCCTTTTTTCGGTTACTGCTTCTTAATTTGCCACCTGTTTTTTCAATCTTTTTAATTGATACTTGGTAATACGATGATCAATACATGTTTTGCTGTTTGCAGCCAAAATTTCCAGGGCATGCTTCCACATCTGATGCTCCTCCCGTTATAGAGGTTGGCATCCCTGCTGTGGACAAGGTTGTGGATGCATGCATCGATCCAAGAGGCAGCTCGATGGCTTCCACCTCAGGTCTTTATATGATGCTGTCAGTCATATACTTGTTATTGAGAAGTTATTGTGACTGTGTACTGACAGAAGCATGATTATCCCGTACTGAAAATTTTAGTTTCAGGAATATGGTGCATATTGGGCAATTTAAACTAGTTTTTTAAGATAGTTAGGATATGGTGATAAGCTAGCTTCACTATGAGTTTATTGGAGTTCCATTGACTGATCTTGATGCATGCTTCACCCAGGTTCATTCCCCTTGAGAAATATACCTACCACATTGAGAGGACTTCAAACTCGAATTTACTGCATGGTTAGCAGTCTTAATCACGAGCCTTCTGGCATTTCTTAGTTCTGTCCGGAGCATAATCACTAAAAGGCTCCCAAACCAGGCCATCACTTGTGATCACCAAAGTGCTGAGTTCCCTCAAGGATATGTTAAAAATAGTACCGTTTCATCTGTGTTAAGACGGCTTGGTGAGGTGGAGAAGGTAAAGATACTTGAAGCAAAGCCACCCCAAGTGCCATTTGAAAAGGTGTTGCTAAATGCAGCCGTCTGCCGTGTGGATGCATTAGAAGCTGAGCTAATTTCCACGAAGAAGATAGCCTTGCTTATTATTAAAAAATAGTTTTCCACCTGAGACATCAGTTTGACTCTAGTTAGGCATCTTAAATTTCATACTGTGTAAGTATTATCGTGAGTTAATGTTTGCTGTTTACTCAATTTCTTGACTTTATTTTTTGTTGAGTCAGAACTGATTTCCTAAATTGCTCCGTGGAGTCTGAGAAACGAACAAAATGCTACTTTCTGTATTAACATTTGGTTCTCTCATGAGCAGGCCCTGTATGAGGTATTGATTCGGCAGGATGAGCTGCTTGCGTAAATTGACCAGCAACAGACAGTCACGTTTTGTGTAAGTTATGGGTGTTCCTATAGTTTGCTCTTTCCTTTTGAGAGAGAACATCTTTTATGCCTGCCTCTTCTAGTCCATAGTACTAAGTACGCAATTTAATATTTGCACATCCATTATTTGCAGAGAAAGAAGTTGTGCTTCTAAGTACTGGAGTACCTGACATTTATCTCCTTCTCTTTGGGGACGGCATGCTGCTACTATTGATCGAGTATACTTGCAAATATTTTCATATTTTGTTTCGGTGTAAAATATTGTAATTATTAGAAATAGAAAGGATTGAGTAGTTGGGTAGGTTTTTTTTAGATCTTATTTTTGCGAAAAAAGAGAGTAAAGTTTGACATTTTGTTTACATGAGATGCTGGATTAATGTTTCTCCGCCTTTGATGCAAGACACTGAGCCGTCTTACTGATAGCGATCTCCATGGGGATTGTGGGATTACACATGTTGCTGTTTTTACCTGTGACAAGTACAGGAATCTGGTTAGTTGTATCTGGGAGGAGTCCCCCCAGAAGCTTTGCACCTGTGACGACCCTGTGTTGCAGAAACTGCCGTGTCCTGTGCTGCGTAGCCTTTTTTCTTTTTTGTCCATCAGCTTTACTGATGCACGTTGAATTATTACAGTGAAGAATATTATCAGTTTCCAAGCATTGTTGGTCTGCTGAATCGTGAGAACAAAGCAACTTAGTATTGGTAGGACAGCGTGTGCGATTCTGTCCAGAAGTTCTGTTTTGCATTTACGCCAAACCGTCGCTAGTCGTACTGCAGCCGGTGGTATTGGTTGTGTTCGTGGAAAAGGCTGAAAATAAAGCATCTTGTATTTTACGTAATGAAGACGTCTTTTTGTATCGGCATTCAGGGTACTTGGTTCGAGTTGTCTCTTACGCCAAACCACTGCTACTTCGCTTTAGTTGAAAGTTGCGAGTTTGGTTTTCGTAGACTTTTGGAGAGTTTGTTGCATCTTTTGGCTAGGAAACAGTTTAGAGTGCATCTGTGCGTGCTCTCCAGACACGTGAGCGTGCACGCCTTAACCGTTTGAGGAATTTTTTTTAGCATATTTTAAACTAATATTTTAATAACAACAGGTGAGAATCTAAAATTTTAGAAGTAGTCTATTTCTTCACGTTAGACTCTTTGGTATGACTCTCGCCTTGGTCACGCCAATCTTGTTGGCGTGACTAAGGAGCCACGCTGGCGGCTGCTCTGGCACCGTGCCACGTGTCGTTGACGTGGCAGGTCTGAGTCGCGCTATGGGGTTGGCGTGACTGTCTGTCACGTCAATCATTTTGGTGTGATTCAGCTGCATATAGGGGGTCGCCTCGGTCCTTCTCTCCCGCAGTTCCTCTTCCTCCTCCAACCGCGCGCGAGCACAGGCGATGCTTCCCTCTCTGGTGGCGGTTCCGACCCATATTTCTAAATCAACCAGGCTCGATTCGAAAGGGATTTTGTGGGAACATGTCGTAGAAAGGTAGCTCCTCTATTCTCTCCAAGTTTTTTTTTTGGTTTTGGGTTGCATTCGTAGTTCTAGGGTAGTTAGGGTTTAAGATTATGTTGATGTTGATCTATAAAATTTGTACATTTTGAGTTAGATTGGAGGTCATATATCATGCTATGTATGTATAGTTACGCATGTGTATTGTTGGAATTTGTTGCATATAATTATTTGAGCGTAGGAAATTAAATCATATATGGTTAGGCTTAATGTATATTAGCAATGCATATTCTTCTATATATATATATATATATATGAGTATTTTTGAATTGTTGGGATTAAATGATGAGGCGTAGGGATTGAATTGGATAATAATGTGTAGGATTTTCATGTGTTATAGCGATGATATTTTTGTATATGTGTAATGTTTGGATGGTTTGTGTAGATGGATCAGATTGTTCGAATGTTTTGTGGTGGCACGGTTAATGCAAATGGGAAGTTTGATAAGATGAGGGAGCAAGTGTTGAAATTTGGGAACCCTACTTGCTTCGATGAAATTGTTGCTCGGGTTAGATTAGTTATGAATGTTGATGTGGATGTATGTAATGTAATTGTACGTGGAAGATTTGATACCGTTGGGGTGGTAGAGCTCACTATGTTATTATGGAGTTGGCGTCGGAGAATGATTGAAAACTGTACATGGATTGTATGAATGGTTTGTAAGTTTATTGCGCGGAGTTAGTAGTTGATGTGGGTATCAGAGGAAGCTCAATGCCATCAGTCCAAGATGTGCCGGGCAATATTAGCCAGGAAGTGAAGCCTGTTGAGCATTTGACTTAGGAAATTTCCACCATTGTTTTAGAGGTTGCTGGTGTCTCTGAACTCGTCGATGTTACTATTCTGGAGGTACCTCGTGCCTCTGTTTAGGAGGTAGCTGGTGGTGGTTGCAATAACTTTGATTTGGATGTGGTATGTAATGACTTCAGCGATGGTTTTTTAGGATGCGGAGGCCCAAGGAAATGTCGAGGATACACCAATCTTTTTGTCGGACAGTGAGGACGAAGATGAAGATGATGAGGTAGAAAAAGTGGAATATGTGTCTGGTGTTGAGGAACGACACGTGGGTGCTGAGGTGGAAGGAGAAGCAGGCAAGGATGAGGAGGAGGCTTGGTGGGATAGAATTTACACAGAGCAAGAGATAAGGACACTGCAGACTGTACATGTAGATGTGCCCAAGGTGCCGGGCTACACGGACATTTTATTGACCAAGAATGCTCTTTGTGATAATGGCTTTATGTCTATGGAGGAGGAATGAGACAGTAAGAAGGAGTTGATTAAGAAGAAGATGATATTTGATAGTCTTGAGGAAGTAAAGTTCTGATTCATGAACTACTCAGTGTGGCACCACAGGTCATACGATGTGGTTCATTCTTATGCGAATGAGAGGTATACTATCAAATACCAGAGATGTTATGGATGGAGTGTATGGGTCCGTCTTATTCCAAGCGACGATCGACGATGGAAGGTCATTGACAACCTCAAACTTGTGGGTTAGCGAGGCCTGAACAAGTGCACTCCTAGTGCACGGCGAGGTACCTTGGTCGCCGCATCGCCCCCATCGTTTGGGCAGATCCGAACACGACTGTGGCAGACCTGGACCCGGACACGACTCTTGGCGTGATAAGCCTATACAGCCTTCAGGGCAGCATATAGGCTTGTCACACCAAATGTACTAGCATGACAGTCTCTTTAATCACGCCAATCTCCCTGGCGTGACACACCACAGTGTCACGCCAGCCCTCCCCTCAATTCATCATTGCCAGTACACCCCTACAAGTAGAAATGGGCTGACATGGCACCAGCTTTAGTCACACCAACTAACTTGGCGTGGCACATCAAGGTGACACACTGACCCTTTTCCTCCCATCTCGATCCCAGTGAACCCCTGCAAATGGAAAAGGTCTGGCACAACACTAGCTTTGGTCATGCCAAGGAGCTTGGAATGACACAACAATGTGTCACGCCGACCCTTTTCCCTCCCACCTCGACCCAGTGAGCCCTTGCAAATGCGATGCCCCTGGTGTGACACAATATTCGCCAAAACTTTGGCAACAATGAGCTGAAAAAAAATTGCGTTATCAAAATCGGGGTAACAAAATATATGCCTAAGTTTCGACATATTTTTGGCTCATCAACTCAAGCCTAATAAAATAAAACCTCGATAACATTTTAATGTCAAACCAAGCAATGGCAACATTTGGTCAAAGTTGGAGAAATTTTTAAAAGGAAAATTTTGACTCTTGCGAGCATCAATCAATAAAAATTGGTTAAAGAAAAATAAAATACCATAATTTTTAGACTTTTATGTAAAACCTAGGTTAGATCATCGTGTAGCAGTATTTGGCCGATCATCGTCTCGGAGAAAAAAAGGTATTTGGCCCATCATAAAGGATTTGCTTGCCGATGCATTTGCACTACAACTAACAATGATCAAATTTGCAGTATTGCTTGGTTCCCATGGTACAATTGACGATGCTTACATATGAAGTTCACAAATAGTTCATAACATAATACGTTACTACAACACACTAACTATATACCCATCGAACTAACCCATCATGCTAATCGTCCGCCCCATCATAGACCAACTCATCATCCTCATCACCGTCCGGGACAAGCACAAGCAAATTAGCAATAAGAGCCTTCATTGTTTCCATTTGCACCACCTTGGCCACTGCCTCTTGACACTCTATGGCTCTCCTCTTGTGTTGGGGATACATGGCATGGTAAAAATCATGAATTATCTTTTTACAGTTCTCCAGATAGCTTGATAGCACCATCGGATGACACTTATTGCGCCATGCAATCTCATGGTCCACCTCCTCTTTATCAAGGTACACCTCCCATGTACATCTCCGCGTACTCTATTCCCAAAAACAAATTCATATCAACTCTCATTAACATGGTACAACCAACATAGCATATCGAAATATAAAATATAGATAATATGCATAAAACTAACCATGTCATTGCTAACCACATACCCGCAGTAGTACCCCACATTGAGTTCGGAAGGCACTATCCCATATCAAGCTTTGACACCACAAGTGCACTTCCTTAGATGACATGGTTCTATCACCCTATTCCCTTTCACTTGATCCTAGACCTCCTCTGTCCATTCACCTTCGGGACCATACAGTAAATCCCGAAAGTTACAAGTAGCACCATGACGCTATATTCAAATTCATGATACAAGTTACATGACACCCAAATTTACCTTAATTAACTTGTAAACAAGCAATCATGCTCAGTTTTTATCTTTATCATCAATTCACAATGGAAATAAGGAGAACTCTCAGAAGGTTCACAAAACACGCTTTGCTTCTCACAGTTGCACAATGGAGGATCCGTTACACGTCTTCTGCTCACTTCTAACTTCTCTTTATCCGTCAGTTTTGGTGAATTTGGTAGAGGAGGAACCCAACAAACAAACTTGTCATATAGCTTCGGATACCAAGTAAACCATTTCACCTTCAGAATCCTAGGATCATACATCTAAGGCCCCTCAATCCATTGGAAGAAGTAGCATATCTCTCACTCCGCAAATTATTAAAACATCATGTCAGCAAAAGTCATGCCATTTGCGTCTACCCTAACCCATAATAAATATACACTCGCACAATAATCCTTGCACATATAGTAAGTGCGGCTAGCATTATTTTCATGTAGTGACTGAAGAATCACAACAGGCTTACCACAGTCACAAGTCGGGACGGGGACAGCGGGAGCAACGGAGGCATCTTTGCAACTAACATTAGGATACTCCTTACCAATATGTGCCCACTTTTGCTTATGCCACAAATTGGAAGTCATACCATACAACTGTACAAATGTGAATCCATTACGAATTTAACATGCACCAAACACTCTTACAATCAACACTACCATATATGATTTAATTTGGTATGCTCAAATAATTGCATGCAACAAATTCCACACGATACACATATGTAACTATACATCCATAGCACGATATATGACCTCCAGTCTAACTCGAAACGTACAAATTTTATAGATCATCATCAATACAATTCTAAACCCTAACTACCCTTCAACTAACAATGTAGGCAAAATAAAAAACCAAAAATACTTAGAGGGAATGGGCAAATTACCTTTCTACAGTACTTTGCCGTGAAATCCCCCTCGAATCGGGTCCGCTAGAGGAGAAAGATGAACTGCAGGAGAGAAGGGCCGAAGTAGCTCCTGTATGCAGTTGAGTCACGCCAAAAGGATTGGCGTGATAGGCAGTCGCGCCAACCCCCATGGCGCGACTCAGGCCTGCTACGTCGGCGACGTGTGGTATGGCGTCGGGGCGTCAACCAGCGTGGCTCCTTGGTCATGCCAACGAGATTGGCGTAACCAAGGTGGAAGTCACGCTAGATTCTTTGGCGTGATCAAAAGGGTTATTTTCTAAAATTTTAGATTCTCACATGTTGTTATTAAAATATTACTTTAAAATAGGCTAAAAAATTTCTGAGTGCTGTATAGGCATCATGCTAGAAACAAATGTTACTAAGTAAGTGTCTTACTTTGACAATAACAACTATAATTGATAATGGTGCTTCACGATTATGCATGTGTGCGCCATGCTCAATTTTCTTGTAGCTTCGCCTCTGGTTGCAGAGAGACCAAAAGGAACCCAAACCATGAGGAACTTTAAGGTGGAAAACTTCGCATAAATTATATTCATCTATTCCAAGGAGACCCTAAGATATGTGATATATCTTGTACTGCGTCTCCACACGCATGAAACTACTAACACTTCGACGCAATACCGTTCCGGTTTGACCATGCAATCAAACCGGAATTCCCTCGTGCATATTCCCCACGATACCTTCACAGCTTTGCACGCAAGCCGACGGCGGAAACGACCCTAGCTTCCTGTGCCGATCTGTTTCCGATGTCCGGAGAGACACCATGGTGCGGCGATGGCGTCAGCTCAGCCAACCAGAGCAGCAGGCGCGCGCGAGCTACACGACCGCCTCGTCCAAGTGTCGATTGGCTGATCGATCCGGCGGCCACTCTCTTAGCTCTCTCGTAGGATTTGACTCCATTTCGCCCCCAAATTGGTGCTCCCACATTTGACGCTTCCAAATCGAGCGTGCTGTGGCCTTTTTGCTGTTTTCGTTCGGGACAGTACAAAACTACGATCACCGGCAGCAAGTGGACAGGAGCACAAACCATCTAGTATCTCAAGCAAACAACATATGAGCAGAGACAATAAGCAAACCTAGGTTTATCTGTGTGACACACTGATCTGTTGATAGAGTGAAGGTGCAGTTTATTTCATATTTCAGCAACATGTTCGCTTTGCTGCCTTATGCCAAGGTTTAAGGAATTTTTACTCTGGCTGAAATATTAAATACTTACTCATAGCAATCCTATCAGAATAACGTTGTTCCTGCAAGTTCTTAAAGTCACGTGAAATTCCGTTGTCCTAAACAAATCCTTCGTGTGAGCTTTTGTCCTTGCAAGTCAAACAATAATGTTCAGTTCAACTGTCGGGACACATGTAAGTTGTATATTTTCTTCCGAAAAGGCTCCTGCAGTCTGAAGTTTCTACGGCTGTTGGTGCATGCCACAAATTTCTTGTCAACTTGGCGACTAATGTGACATACAAAGGAAAAAAGGGTTGCATGCTGAAAACCATCCATTTGTAGTGCAAATTTCTGTAGCCACTAACTCTGCTCGTTCCAAAACAGTGAAGTGAAGAGACTGCCAAAGCGGCGGGACCCCAGCTGGATGGAACACTGCACATTTCATACTACCGAGCTACTTCTAGTAGTTGTCAAGACAGAATCATGGATGCCCCCTGGATTCAGATTCTGGCGCCGGTATTGGCACAAGAATCGATGTATGTCTTACTCACGGATCTCATGCATATGTAAGTGGATTTGATGGAGTTTGTGACGTTGTAAATTCGGTGGTTGTAATGTCAGGTTCTGTCGTTGGTGGTCCAACTGAAGCAATGCAAAGAATGAGGGCCATATATTCTGATATGCTTCTCAAATCTCAAGTCGCAAAGTGGCCGGTAGGATGCAAATGTATCTGTAGGTTTCCCGAGGACATAAACTTTTAAAAAAGGATTATAATTTTGAGTTGTACTTCAAAATAGCCGCAAGTCAAGAAAAGTGTGCTAGAAAATATAAAATACCAAGCATAACCAAAGGGGAAGATAATAAGCTTATGACAGACATCTTGGGCATGTTGTTAGAGCACATCACGTTTTAATTAAAATTAAAGTCAGCTAGAAAGTCCATAACTGTTCTGTTGGAATAGTTCCAAATCAGTTGTGAAAGAGAACAAGCACAACTTATAAATATGAAGAAGTACTTACCCATTGGATAGCCTTTTATTAGGAGACACGGACTGAGCAATTGTTCAGTTGGTAGAACCTCTAAGGCGAGAGGTTTTCGGCTCGAATTTGGATGCTCGCAAGATCGTGCTTGTACTTTTTTAAAAAGTTAGTTCATACTTCTTTCTCTTAATACAGAGGCATGACACGTCTTGTCCGATAAGAATCTCTTAAGATCTGAGAGCCGCTCACTTATTTAGTGGGACCAAAACCAGATGCTAGTTTGGTAGTTTGAAGGCGTATGTCGCGCATCGATCTATTCAAAACTACTGGTATCAAGCTCTATGTAGCCTCTCCTTACATACCTCACATTTGTTTAGCAGGACCATAATCGGATGCGCCTTTAGCAGTCTGAACGCACGTGTCGTGCACCGCTATATATACGCAATACATCCGTCCATCCTTAACATTTGTTTGCGCATGACTTTCTATTAAGTTTTAATGCAGCCCACTACAAGATCTCCAGCACTTCCCGGGCGTTTTATTTCTAGATGGCGGATGGGACATCTGGTGTATATGTTTCTTATTTTTTATAGTCTTCATGGGAATTACTTGTCTGTGATTTTCTATTGCAAATTTGCTTTTACTAGTGGGAAATGTCCAAATTATACTTGAAAATACCCTCAGTCGTTCGAGAAAAATCCTAAAGAAGAAGAAAAAAACCATCGGCCATCTAGAAATAAAACACTCAGAAAATGTTAGAGATCTTATAGCGAGCGTTCCATAACACCAGCTTGGACATGGAGGAATTAAATCGTTTCAAATGAAATTCCTACACTCAAAATGGATCCACAAACATTGATAGAGGGAAAAGTCTTGTCCTTCTAGGTGACTACACACGATACTTATTAGTTCTCTCACTATTTCTTTTCTTTCAAATAGACTTAATCAAAGTAAGCTAATGTATAGCTTTCATCAGCATCACAAATGGGATGAAACTTTATTATCATAATCTTCTCCATGCACCTTATTCTCTCTAACAATATTCTTTCCTCCATTACATTACATGTTACAACTATAAAAAAGAGATTCAGTGCCATATACCATACAAATAAATAATACCCACTACTACAGAAAGGTCATCCATACCCTCCTTCATTCCCAGTTAAACCGATAGTGATAACATATCACTGCCAATTCATAGCTTCAGCCGCACATGAAAAGCCGAGCCAGTAAGAATCGGCAGTGGTAATTTTAACATCATTGCCAGTTCTAGCTAAGAAGTGATAGTGATATTAGCTCATCAAAAGATGTACCTTTTATAACCGGTAGTGATAATGATTATCACTGCCGATCGTGTTTACGAACCAGCAGTGATACTTAAAAATATGTACTTTTTCATGCGCACGACTACTTGGCTTCACGCGCTTGGCTGCTCGGCTTCCCAGTGACTTTAAATATCGTTGATCTCTCTCTCTCTCTCGCCCACTGCTGGCCGCCTTCACCTCGGTATGATCCATGGATGTGCTGCTGCCTCGCCTTCTCCGAGGATGCTTCCCACACCGATGACCTCGTCCGGGGAGGAAGCCCGGCCGGATGGATCATCGGATGAGGCTCCCTGACCTCCTCGAACTTCGGCATTTCGTCGAGATCCCCCTCCTCGAACAACGAGGTGTGGGATCTCTTCATCAACGAGCTGCCAAGGGCCAAGAAGGCCCTGACTAGCTCGGAGGAGGAGGATGAGGATGACGAGGAGGAAGACAACACTGACGTTGATGGCGAGGACGACAACGGCGACGACAACGACGATGGAGAGGACGAGGACGACGAAGATGATGACGACAACAACAGCGAGGACAACGATGAGGCCGAGGACTTCCGTTCTCAAACACGACTAGTTAGCTAGCTTAGGGTTAGTCGACGCGCATGTTAGGGTTTTTACGTTGTCATCTGCATGACGGCAACTTTTCCTGTACTTAGTATAAACTCTATTAATATGATCATTAGTAATGCTAATCTCATTTAAGTTAATGTATGAATGTTTTTTTTAGATTGAGTATCACTACCAGTTTATAGTTGGAACCAGCAATGATAAGTATATAAATCGAACGGAATAAGATCAAGGATCGACAATGATAGATTATACCATTGTCGGTTCGAGTGATCACCTACTGGATTGGAACCAACAGTGATAATATAGACTATCACTGTTACTTATTCACTGCCGATTCTAGAACCGATAGAGATGAACTTTTATGTAGTAGTGACTTTTTAGCGCAACCCGCAAATATATTATACTGTGCACAGCTATAGAGTCACAATATTCTCTATAATTGTGAGCCAACAGATTGTGTGGAAACTAGGGCCTCCGACGACTAATCTGATTCATTGAAGAACGGCTAGCTCGAGGGGTCGCTATACCGGGGTCAAAAAGGGATGTTGAAAACTTGGAACGGAGCCTGTATGAATATATTTATATGCATGACGATATATATTGTTCACTTTTCAAATGGCAATGATCATGTAACACTGAGTACGCGTATAGAGTGCGCATGCAACTAGCTAGAAGCTTTGCACCTGGTGAACACTTCGTCTATAAACAACTGCCGATTAATCAAGCCCTACCATGCAGAAACACGCAGCACTACCGGGAAAAGGGCTCCAAGGGAATCCTAAAAGAAACACAGCTCTGACTAGCACCAACGCAGGCATATGCTTTTCTTAAATAGCTACTACCATTTTGGTATCTGCTGCTCTATTGCGCCAAGTTGGTATAAATGTAACAGGAACAGAATCTGCAGTTCCATTAATCTATAAAAAAAACTCATTTATAGTAGTCCGCCATATTATTTATGATGACAGTCCCTCTCTATTCTAGTTTCTTAAACGAATAATGGTGTTGTAATTTGTAAGGCATCAGGTTCGGTTTCGACCAGGGAAATTGAGGTTGGCGTCTCGCGAGATTATTTGCTTTCGATATCGCTAGTTTTATCCCAGCAGATCTATTATGATCTTATTTATTTATTGTTGAGTTGATCGTTAATTTATTCCAGTCGGATGTTCAATATTTTTTCTTTCAAAAAAAATTCAATGACAAAATGTTTTAAGGTAAATCTGGTTATTATGGCAGTGCGTGACACTGTAAGTACATCGTCCCATATAGCACAGTGCCTAGCTTGTTTTTCAACTTTGAAAGGTCCTACACGGTACCGAACGGACAAAGAGTTGTGCACATATACCTTAAATATTGTATCTAGAGATAGAAAATGTGGAATATATCAGTACCATATCTAGAATTTAAAAATGTGAAGGGCATTTGGCATTTGCAGTAATGAATGTGGCCATTGTGAGCCATTTGCTAGGCAAATATTCATATTTTGATTTATTCCCCTTGCCTCAAATGCAAAAAGGAAAGATGCCTAGCTATTAGCTACCCTATATGTTTGTAACAGCATGTTTGGTCTTTTTCATTACGTGTGCAAATGCCATTGCATAAACTTCACTAAAAAATTCTCTGAATTCTTTGTGTCTCCACTCTATCACAAGTGCAGGATATATTCTTGTAGGTTCATAGAACTTGATTTTACTGATATGATGTTAGTCCATAGTTTTGTACTGTGTGAGTAATATAAAGGGTTTAGGCTTTCCTGTGTATGCATTACTCTTGCTTCACCGTGAACATAGTTTCACTTTTTTTTAGCGAAATCATAATTTTACTTTCAGTACGTATAGCATAGGCCCCCGGAATTTTGCAGGAAGGACTGCAGCCTATTTCCTTCTTGTAAGTTCAAGAATTATAAGTGGCACCTCAGTTGAAATAACATTTTTGCTTGGTAAAACATGCAGTTACAATTAAAGAATCATGAGTAATCTATAGTAAACTCATCTCTACAACCAAACAAGGCAATTCAGGAGACAATTCACAAGACCCCATAGCTACCAGTATGATTTCTCCCATTTCGAAGTGACAAAATGGAAAGAGAAGCCAAAGAAAAAAGAGCTAATATACTTCTTAGGAGGAACTAGGTGATTTTATATTAATAAGAAATAGCCATTCATATTCGAGAGGAAGATATCTCGAATCTAGCAGAGGAAATAGTCATTCATATTTGAGACTTTCGGTTCTTTGAAACTGAAGAAAGGAATTTGATTACCTCCATCGTTTCGCAATAATTGTGTATTGTCTTGGAAATGTTGTTTCAAAATATTTGCCAACCGAGAGAAACAAGTGCAATGCCTAGTTACATGCACCCAACACTTGAGAAGCAAGCCACTCTAAGCCCAGACTCTGTCAAGTCCCGTAGCACTATTTTGAATGAGTAGTATCATGCATATTTATTGTGTACCACGTAGGATATTTTGCTGAGTTGGCAAAAAATTAAATAAGAGAGAATGAAGCTATATCTTATATAAGATACAATTCTGCATGAAATCCAACGTCTTGTAGATTTTACATATGCTTTAATGGAGTGTAGCTATTTCTTCGACTCACGTTTTGGGTCCATTGTCATAGATAACACATGCAAAAATTAATTTTCTTAAGAGTTCCAAGAACCAACAATACGATACTATGTATTGGAGATGTTATTTATACATATCAATTTAGTGCTTTCCCAGTGACATGTAAGTCTTAGATATAACCTTAGGATACTTCCTCCTGTTTAAAATAAATATCGTTTTGAGTCGCGTGCAGTCAATTATTTTAAACTTTAGTTACAAATTATTTTTTATATTAAGTTTGGATACTTAAAAAAAATATACGTGTATATTTGTCTACAAAGTATTTTATAATAATATATTTTTACTATATTTTATTAATATATTATAATAAAAATAGTAGTTAAAGTTGTATTTGAGAACCATGTCAATACCAAAAAGACACCTATTTCGGATCGAAGAGAGTGCTATGTTACGAGTAGTCTAAATGCACATTCCGTGTTTGACGGGCAAGTTAGCCGCTTTGGGGGAATGTACTCGGACGTCGAAAATCTGTCGTCCGTTGAGGTGCTCTCGCGCGACTAGCCAGTGAAAGAAAAGCGAAAAAGCACCGGCGCCGGCGAGGGAGGGACGTCCCTCTCGGGCGTCTCGGCCCCTTTTCCACCACACCAATTCAGCACGGAAACGCCGTAGGCGATGGTCCAGCTCGCTCCACTGCCGCTCGCTCAATTCCAACCGGCCCACCTGTCCCGCTGCTATACACCACGAACTCACGCATGGGCCTCGAATATTTTCCTCGTAGCGAAGCTTTTTCTTGAGTCAACTAACCACGACAGATTCAATCACTAATACAGAAATATATGTTACAGATGGTTTTAAACCCCAGACGGGTTTTTAGCCGCATATAAAAAAAATATTTGTAGTATCAAGGTATCATAGACGAGTAAAAATCTGTTTGTAACATAAAAGATCATATACGATTTTTTTTAAAAAAAAATCATCTGCAAGTATGATTCAAGATGTGTCTTCTATGTGCTAGGCACAGACGATTTTGTAAAAAACTGTTTACGTGTCTCAGATGATTTTAGAGACAATTATCTGTGGGCCTCAATACTACAGATGGTTTTACACAGAAAACCGTATGTGACTTCAATCTTAAACCAACTTCTTGTGTAAATTCTGCATACAGTTTCTATTAAAAATCATCTGTGGCTAGATACCTCAGACAGTTTTTCACTTAATATCGTTTGTGACATTCATTCCCCCTCCCTCAGGTAAAATTTTCTTGCTGTGGCCACCCATAGGTAAGAAATTGTACATCACACAATACATAGGTCTCAAATTCACATCACATACAATAAATATCACGTATAATAAGAAATCCGTCATGTAAATATAAATGCACATGTAAACATCACAAACATCAAGTATATATCCATCACACACATCAAGTATCCATCGCACACAATGTTAAAGTATCACTCACAATGTATAAACAACAAAATCATGTTTCTAGACTAACAATATAATAGAACTTCCCTTTCCTGTCTATTGTTTGAGCCATCAAGAAAAGAGCAAATTATCCTCAAACTTCGCATAGCTACTATCTCCGTAGGTTGGTCATAGGCATATTGAAGGCCTAGTAGTAGGGAAAAATTGTGAGCAAATTGTATTGTGGTTGGACATTGAAACATATATCAAAAATATATTTTCATTTTATCAACATACCAGGAGATCTTTGGGGCATTGCTCTGTGAGCATCAGCATGTGACGAGCAACATAGAAGCCGCATGTGTTGCAAGGGGGCTGGTGGTGGCACTGTAGTGCAGTAATACAAATTAACTTATATGAGTTGATTACAAATAATACGTAATGGAGAGTGTATTTAAATATGCATACCAAAAATTTGAAGCAATAGCTCAAGGTAGACGTTTTTCCTGGTTGCCAGCACCATGTTTCTTAATATGGATGTCAAAAGCCCTACATGCATCATGCACAAATAATATCAACTATAAGTGTGGGACTTAGTAACTAATAAAAATTGAGCTAAGCATGGTTTAAAATGACACTTACCTATCGATAACTGATAGCAACCTAAAATAGTCTCATATAATACTATTTATAGAATCCAAGTACCACACCTGCTTGACCTTTGAAACAAGGACCACTAGAATCTAGTGATTGCCCAAGTTGTAGGTAAACATAACATAACTCTTGTTACCAATAGTCCTTGCAATTTAGTCCAACCTAAATTTCTTGTTAGAAATAATGCTCTATAGAGATAAAGGCCCAGGGTCCGGATATGCAATAGAATTCTTCATAGCCCGATTCTCTTGTATCATGTGTCCACATATAAGAAAAAAAGTTAGATGCAATATATATTATCTTATGATGGTATAACTGTTAGGTTCTATTAAAACTTACAATGTGAAGCATCTTAAGAGCAACATGCCCAAATCATCAAGATTGAAGAGGTCGAATAAATCATTGAACCTCACAAATAAGTAGTTGTCCTCAGTGTGGAAATGCTTCGCCGCATATTTGATAAAGATGTTTGTCTACTTAGCTTTGCATGCCTATGTGTAAAAGTTATGCAGAGCAAAACATGCAGGTTCTGCTTTGATTATTTCATTAGGCGATAGTAATAGCTGTCTGTACCTGTATTTAAGGTTTTCTACTTCCTTGGATACTTAATTCTTAGCCTCTTCCTTTGGCTGCTCCTGGGTGACCTCTTCATTCAAAATGGGAAACTTCTCCTTGGAGGACAATTTGGTCTTTGACTTCTTTCCCTGGTCTGATAACTACGGAGGGGGCGCAATGGACCGCCTTGAACCTAACAAGCAGAGCGGCGGAGGGTTGACCTAGATGTCCCTCCTCCTCCACTGGATCCTCTGACCACTACATCCCCTAGTATTGTGATCTCATCATTTGGGGGGAGGGGGTCACCAACTTGTGGACCAAAAAGTTCAGATACACGTGGTCCACATGTACTACTACGTAGTCTAGGGTCAGCTCAACAGAACGCAATGTCCTCAGTTGTGGCTGCATGACACCCCGAGCGACCCCAATGGTTAAGACGCCTGGCCGAATAAGCAGTGTGCACTGCGTGAGCTCCTCGAGTCCATCTAGAGGATCTGGTTAGCTCGGATCCACCATATTCTGGGACACATTGCTACTCTTTCCTATTACCACCTGGCTCTGAGTGACTGGCACAATCTGGAGTCCCTAGAACTTTAGGATGCTGGGCAACGATGCGATGACATCCTGAGTGGCCCGTATTCAAATTCCCTGCGCCAGCTAGTCAACATCTATGTCCTTAAGCCACCCATGCAACCAACCCTCATAGATAGAGATGCCTCGAACCCATCATGGATGCTTTGGTTTCCCTAGGGCAGCGGTGAGGATGTCATTCTCTCTGACAAGGTTGAATTCCCCTTAATTGGCTTGTAGCTGCTTCTCTTTTATTCTTTCAAAGACCTCCTGGGTCTCCTTAGAGTTGAAGGTGACCTCGCCACTTCTTGACACTTTGGCCCTGCCTCGTAACCAATTATGGCAGCACCCCTCAGGATACTCTGCAAATGGCACTGGGTGACCTTCCTTCTCTGCTTTCTCATCCTCCTACTGTCATTGGAGGGTTTTCCCATTATACCCGGCTATGCCTAACCTATGTTTGTGCTTGTTCTTGATCCGAATCTCCCTATGCTTCTCGCTTTCTGCCTCAAACTGAGGAGTACTCTTGCTCCTCACAAACGCCTCCCAATCCTCCCATGTTATATGCTTGTAGTCCTCAAAGGGTTCCCAACCCTTTGCAACATATTTCGTAACAAGGATACTCTTGTGTGTCCTCCATGCCTTCAAAATCAGAGCTAGAGATTTCTTCTTACACACTTCTTCCATATTCTTCGGAATCTCTAAATAATTATGTAGGGTCTCCTATAAGGCATCCGCTTCTGATAGGGTCAAGCCTTCCACTTCTCCAGGAGCAGCGACACCCTCTCCTTGGAAATGAGACTACATATTTTACAAAAATGGTTCCTCACTATACGAGGTACCGTAGGCAACCCACCCAAGTTGATTTAGGTGACAATGATTTGTCTATTGGCCACCAGGTTGGGTTCCTGCACCGTTGTGATCCACTACCTGCTGAGGTGGTGCGTGTATCACCCCTAGCCTCAACTCCTGAGGGTGAAGTTCCGAGGACGATCCAGACAAGGATTCATGACTTGATGTAATTTCTTGGAAAAAAAAGGGGGAAATGAACTAGTTAGTGCATAAATAAGAGCTTTCCATATATATTAATAGAAAAAAAAATACAAAATCAACTTCTTTAGCATCAGTAATTACAAAATTTAAATCCACGGCCAAGTACAACAAATGATATGCACCCGTTCTTAGTTTCTTCTAAAATCTTATTGCCATGGTATTCAAACCAACCCTTACTACCTCATAAAAAGAGATGAGAATTGGCCGCACCCATTCTCAATTTCCTCTTAAATCTCAACTCATGTGCACAATGTAAGTTTGTTTGGGAGCAAATGAAGTAGTAGCTCAATATGCTCGACTGGGGACATTGGACATAGTTCCATCTCACGTGCTCATGGAAGTAATTAAGCAACACAAGACACATACAAACATTGCAGAGATGGAGATATTACAATCCAGAGGGGTGCCGCGTCGAGGGGGACTGCGTGTCAAGGGGGGCCACCACGTCGAGAGGGGCACGCATCGAGGAGGGCCTCCTCGTCGAGGGGGGTCATGTGTCGAGGAGGGACACCACGTCAAGGGGGTCCGCGCGATGGATGGTGCGGTGGTGAGGGCCGAGCCTGCAGTGGAGGAGGCGCACCACCGAGGTGAGGGACGATGGAGGAGGGCTGCCGATGGTGGTTGGGGCAATGAATGAGGGTATAAGGCGGTAGCGGTCGTGGTGAGGGAATCTAAAAGTTTGGTTACAAGGCCAAAATTAGAGATACGCGGCCGCCATGTAGAGTATTCTTTCAATCCCGGGTACAATGCCACATATGGTTTTTGTCTAAAACCCGTACGTAGAAGCATGAGACTCACATATGTTTTTTTTTTATGAAAACTGTCTGTGGCACCGCGTCTCTACCAGCACAGATGACCAAAAGAGGAGACATGTTTACTTTCCAAACCATCTCTGACTGTGGTTACGGTTTAGTTCGAAAACTGTCTGTGGTATTTCATTTTCAGAACAAGAGTTTTCAGAACTGATACCTATTTCTGAGCTGTGTCTTCACATTTCATATCAGTTTGATATTAAACAAACATTGTCAGAAAAAAGTATACACTTACCAGACCACATAAATTGTTTCATAGAAAGTTAATTTCATAACGGTAATATAAATTACAAAAGTGCAATTAAGGCATATTTACATCAAAATCAGCAAAAGGAGGAGCTTCATCAAATTGATTGTACTCTTCCTCATTAACAATATCTTTGACACCAACGATCCGCCTTTTGCCACTAAGAACCACATGTCCATTCTTCTATGTTGTGTCACGCACATAGAAGACTTGGGTAACATGCTTGGCAAGGATAAATGGTTCATCTTTATGTCCGACACGCCACAGGTCAACGATAGTGATCCCGTACTTATCCACCATCATGCCCTTTGGTCCCTGGACCCAACGACATTGAAACAAGGGTATCTTGAAACCTATATAGACAAGCTCCTATATTTCCTCTATTTGCACATAGTAGGCGCTCTTCTGCATATTGGTGTCATAAGCATCTATGCACACCTCGCTGTCCTGATTTGTACTTTTGTCGTCTTGTTGAGCCGTGTAAAATGTGTAACCATTAATCTCGTAGCCCAGCCACGTCACAATAGTATATATCGGCCCTCTTGCCAATTTCTTAAGTGTCACTATGGCATGAACTCGTGTTGATTCGGTCTCGTAACCAAGTGTTGAGCCGTTTGTTATGCTCCCTTATTACCCAAACATCATTCCGCCCTAGATTCTGTTGAATGAGAAATGACTTGTGCTCCTCGATATATGGTGAAACTTCATCCATTTGTTACAAAACAAGGAAATGATCCTGAGCATAAACCTTATATTCGGGAGTTATTGCCTTTTTTTCCTAGGTCCCTTTACCTACCAGTCTACCCTCATACCGAGAAATGGGCACACCAATAGCTCCCTTTGAATCAATGTAGTATGTACACCACTCAACAACCTCCTCGGTTGTGTAGCCTTCAATCATGTAGCCATCTGGTTGAGATCAACTCCTTACATATGATTTTAGAACCCCCATGAATCTCTCACATGGATACATCTGATGTAGGAAAATTGGACCAAGGTACTTGATCTCCTTGATAAGGTGAACAATGACGTGGACCATAATATTAAAGAATGATGGTGGGAAATACATCTCAATCTAGCACAAAGTCTTTACGATGTTTCTTTCTAGGGCATCAAGTGATGCGGGATCAATGACCTTCTGAGAAATTCCATTGAAAAAAACATAGGCTCATAATCGACTCTCTGACATTGATTGGCAATATGTTCCTAAGTGCAATAGGAAGCATTTCTGTAATCGTCACGTGGCAATCATGAAACTTCATGCTAATAAGTTTCAATTTTTTTAAGGACACAAGTTTTTTTTTTATGTTGGCTGAGTAACCGGAAGGAACTTTGACACCGTGCAAGAACTCAAAGAATTCTTATTTCTCCTTCTTTGACATGTGCCAATACCCTATGGCTGGGGGGATGGTCATTTTGCCTTTATCATCTGTTATGGGATGAAGCTCGGGCCATATGTTCAAATCGACCAGGTCTTTTTGTGCCTTAATACCATCCTTCGTCTTGTCAGCGATATCGCACAAGGTACCATCAAGACTATCATAGACATTCTTTTCGATATGCATGGGATCAAGATAGTGCTAGACATCTAGGTGTTCCCAGTAACATAGCTCCCAAAAAATTAATTTTTTTTTCCACATGACATTTTTATCAGTACTAGATCGCTTTCTCTTCCCAATGACCATATTGATATTTCTGACGTGATCATAGACCTCCGGACCGCTGAAATGCCTAAGAACTAATGCATTCTCTCTCATGCCATCGAATTCTCTCTTCATGTTCCTATATGCATGAGACTTTGGTAGAAACCGTCGATGTCGCATGTTCACTGTTTTTCTTGACTTCTTGAGCTACATACTCTCGATAGCGTTTAAGCATTGGGGGCAGGCTTTGCTTCCTTTTGTAGTTTACCCTAACAAATTGCCAAGAGCTGGCAAATCATATATTATTCAAAATAACATGGCATGTAGTCTGAAGTACTCTCGGATGTACGCATTCCATAGCTCGACACCTTCTAATCATAGCACTTTAAGGTCTTCCACCAATGGCCTAAGTTACACATCAATATTATTGCCAGGTTGCCTTGGACATTAGATTTAAATCGACATCATAAGGTACTTCCTCTTTTGACACAGCCAAGGAGGAAGATTGTATATGCACAAAAATAATAGCCAGGTTCTATGTCTGCTACTCATGTTACCAAACAAATTCATTCTATCGGTGCTTAGAGCAAACCTAATGTTCATCAGTTCTGCAGCAAACATCTCAAATTTCATATCAATGTTTCACCATTGTGCACCATCAACAGGGTGCCGCATGAGGGCATCATTCTTACAGCCCTCCTTATGCCAACAAAGCAATTTGACCTCCTTTTTATTGGCAAACAAACGCTTTAGACGAGGAATTATAGGAAGGTACCACACTACCTTTGCAGGTGGTTCTTTTTCTCCATCTTTTCAACACTTGTATCGAGAGGTTCCACAAACAAGGCACTCAGCCAAGTCTGTATACTCTCCATGATAAATAATACAATCTAGCTTGCAAGCATGAATTCTCTCCACTTCCATTCTCAAAGGACAAATAATTTTTTTTCTTCATAGGTGGATGTGGGCAACAATTCCCCTTGGGAAGCAATGAAGCTATCAGCTGTAACAATGTAGTGAAACTCTTACTAGACCACCCATTGCTTGCCTTCAATTTCAAAAGTAGGAGGACCACATACAACAACATGTGTCTTCTCTTATAGCTCTGATACAACGATACCTTGGACCTTACATGAATTCTTAGAATTTAGCAAATTCTCTATCATTGTACTCATCAGATCCCTCAGTATTACGGACCATCTCCTCCAAATTCTCAAGAATAGCATTACCTCAGTCTCTGAAATCATCAGCAATATCCTCGACATCCCTATTAGTAATAACTACATTCACATCACAGTCAGGGGCACCCTCTTCATACGTATCACCATTGGGGTCATTCATGCTTTCTTCACCATGGCTGGTCAAACAAGTATATTTCTCTTTGAATCCACATATAATCAAGTGTGCATGTATATTATGTATCTTTAGAAACTTTCTCTCATTTTTGCAGTCCATGTATGTACAATACATAAATTTTTTTATTCCTGTTCAACATATCCGCCTTAGCAGCAAGTATGAATCCATATAACATTAAGGTACTCGTCCCAAATACGATTCTCTAGGTACATCCAACTACGGCCAGCCATGTGTGATTTCTAAAATTACAAAACTTAATTGAAAAATTGCAACAAAATTGCTAACTAATTGATATGTCTCGCATATCAACATTCAAGATATTTTTTAACTAATTAATCTCACTAGTTGCAGTATGGTTGCATTGATTTCCTCTATTTTAGTGAGGAAACAATTGACAAGAGCTAATTAATTGACAAGAGCTAGCTAGCAGGCAGCCGTACCTTTGGGATGACAGGGCAACCTCGACTTGCAAGGGAGATGTGAAGAGACCCAACCTCACCTCACCTTGTCCTTCCCTCTCTCTTTCTCTTCCCCTCCCCTGTCCCTTCTCTTCCCTTCCCTTCCCATCTCTCCCCTTTCCCTTCTTAGGTGGCAGAAAAAATCGCCCCCACTTGAAAGGCAGCCACGTGGTTAACGTGAAAATTAGAGCACTGGTTGACGTGTGGTGAAATATAGGCATCCACAGACGGTTCAGGACCAAACCCGTCTTCAAGAAGTTCACATACGGTTTTCCAAAAAATCGTCTGTAAGCTTTCATCCGAGTGGACATTAAATCCATCTCCAACACTACCACAGACAGTTTTACCTAGTAAACTGTATGTGACCTTCAGACGGATTTCAATAAAAATCGTTTATAGTATCGCCATAGACGGGTTAGAATAAAAACTATCAGGGGTATATAGCAATCGGAGACGTACGATTCTACCACAGATATTTCTGGTTAAAAACCGTCTGTGACATCCCTCTTAGTGACGGTTCCCAGAAAACTACTTTGTAACTAATATTACTAGAGTAGAAAAAAACTATCTATGATCTACTTCTGTAACAAGTATTTCTGTAGCAGTGAATCTTTCTCGTTTTGATTAGTCCAGACTCCACAAGCTTGTATGAAATGCTCGAAAATGCGCCGTGACACCAGCTCTGTGCTAGTGCTAGCGTACCGTATCAATCGTGCATGAATAAACAATTCGTACAACAGATTAATCATCATGGGCAGTGAAGGTGAGACTAGAGAAACTTGCCGATATTTCTTCCCTGCCTGCGTGGCTGCGTTAGCGAGGCAGGCAGCCAACGGCGTGGAGCAGGCGAGCATGGACATCGTGCGATGCGCACAGTTCGCGCAAGTGGGGGACGCCTGCCGGGCCACTGCTCAAGTCACAACTGGACTGTTCTGATTCCATTTGCCTGCCTATAAATGCCCCGGGGAGCAAGCACTGCAGATGCCAAGGCAGAGGCGTAGAGCTACCTAGCTCCTCTGGTAACTGAAGCAAGCAGCTGCAGCTCGGAGGAGAGAGACTACCAGATACTGTCTGAATTCTGAAGGACTCCGAAATCTCAAGGTAAGTTCGTCAGTCAGAAGGCATGTTATGGTGTTCAATAGCATTGTTCGCTATATGAGTTAGTAGTAGTGCTATAGCGTGAGAAGTGATCTGCATTCGTTTAGGAGTTCAATGTTCTTTCTACTTCCATTGCATACCTGTTGCACCAAGAACCTTCCATTTCCAAGAACATGCAATGCAAGGAAGCACTGGAGAGAGGCGAGAAGAGAGCTAGGCTTTCAAGAGCTGCATCCATCTTGCCTGTTTAAACATGGAAATGTATGTCACTTAACGATGGCAAGTGTTTCTGCAACTTGCAACTATATGCTTAGGAGCAGTAGGCAAGGTACAGCAAGCACAAAGGTGTTGTTGCCTTGGTTGACTCAGGTTTTCAGCCACTGGTTAGAGAGGGAATATGGCAGGGGAACTTTCCTCTCTCTCTCTTGAAAGGTTCGAAAACATGACGTGGATAGATTTGCACCAATGGTCTAGCAGCAGATCACCTTTCATTTCCTGTGTTCATTCTCGCACTCTCACTCTGTTTCAGTGTTTCTCCTGCGAGTCAAATCTAGCGCCGTATGTGATATGATATTAGCGAATCCGAGCCCCTGTCCTGTAGCGAATCCGAGCCCCTGTCCTGTCCAAACGGAGTATCTGAATCCGGATTATCAGTCACATAAAACCAAGCCAAAAAGGAGATCTCAGTAATTCAGTTAGACATATCACCCATTGTTTGCATAAAGCGCCCTGAATAGATGCCCATCGAGCTATTCTGAAGACCACTTTTTTTACACCTTGCTGTCTGCAGCTAGATATGCTCTACCTCTTTAGTTACCAACAGATAAAGTTCAAAATAACGGGCCCAGCTAGTATTTTATTTTGTGCTAAGTGATGTACAAAAGCAGAGTCCTGAACATATATGTATACGTACTGCATTACATGACCACAGGAAGAAGGCATTGATTCTTGAAGTCGAGGCTAGCTACCAGTGAGAGGCAAGGCAATGGCGTCCTCATTGCTCCATTGCTCTGACAAGCTTCCGTTCATGAACGTGGAGACCATCCTCCACATGAAGGAAGGCCTCGGCGAGACCAGCTACGCGCAGAACTCTTCGCTTCAGGTGAGCGATTCACCTTACAACCGGCGGCCATTTTCCGTTAGATGCACCATGCACCACTCTGAAGTCGGAACATGCATGACCACCCTATGTTCTTGCAGAAGAGGGGCATGGACACACTGAAGAGCCTCATCACCCACTCCGCGACGGATGTGTACATCTCGCAGATGCCGGAGAGGTTCACCGTGGCCGACCTCGGCTGCTCCTCGGGCCCGAACGCCCTGTGCCTGGTGGAGGACATCGTCGGGAGCATCGGCAGGGTGTGCTGCCGGTCGTCGCAGCCGCCGCCCGAGTTCTCGGTGCTCCTCAACGACCTCCCCACGAACGACTTCAACACCATCTTCTTCAGCCTGCCGGAGTTTACCGACCGGCTGAAGGCCGCCGCCAAGACCGACGAGTGGGGCCGGCCGATGGTGTTCCTCTCCGGCGTTCCGGGGTCCTTCTACGGGAGGCTGTTCCCCAGGAAGAGCGTGCACTTCATCTGCTCCTGCTCCAGTCTGCACTGGCTCTCCCAGGTCCCTTCCGGACTTTTTGATGAGATGAACAGGCCGATAAACAAGGGGAAGATGTACATATCGAGCACGAGCCCTCTTGCCGTGACACTGGCCTACCTGAGGCAGTTCCAGAGGGACTTCAGCCTGTTCCTCAAGTCACGCGCCACCGAGGTCGTCCCCGGCGGCCGGATGGTTCTCGCCATGCTCGGCAGGCAGACCGAGGGCTACAACGACAGGCGGACGACCTTCCTCTGGGAGCTCCTCTCCGAGTCGTTTGCCGCGCTGGTGGCACAGGTGAGTTCGCGGTTCGCACACACACCCGTACGTTCAGTCACCACTTCATGAGAAACTGCAGAGTAGTAGACAGTAGTGGCATGAACTGAACACACGAGCAATGCGCAGGGGCTGGTTGAGCAGGAGAAGGTGGACGCCTACAACGTGCCGTTCTACGCGCCGTCGATACAGGAGGTCGAGGAGGAGGTGCGCCGTGAGGGGTCGTTCCGGCTGGACTACGTGCAGACGTACGAGATCAACCTGAGCAGCAGCGGCGACGCCAAGGAGGACGGCCGGACGGTGTCGATGGCGATCAGGGCCATCCAGGAGTCCATGCTCAGCCACCACTTCGGGGCGGACATCGTGGACGAGCTGTTCCACAGGTACACGGAGCTGGTCACCGAGTCCATGGAGAGGGAGGAGGTCAAGAGCGTCCAGATCGGGGTGGTCCTCACAAGGTTGTGACTTGTGACTACTGGTGACTCCTGTTCCGCTGTGGTGTTGGTGTTCAGTATTGAGTAGCACGCAGTACGTAACAGATTCAAGTGTATCTAACTGATAGGATTGGGACGGTGCAAGTCAGTTAACAAATAACTAGTGTATTTAAAAGTCAAGGGTAAGTATAATTTCCTACTTGTCCTCATCTACTCTTGAGAACAACATAGATAAGTAACTAAAACTGTTGTACACTTATTCTCGAGTGAATCTGATGAGCAAATCTCCAAAAGGTTGTGTGAAAAGTATCTCGATTTCTTTTTTTTCGAACGGATGTATCTCGATTTCTAACTTGTGGTAGAATCCCAAGTACAAATGGCAAATAAATTATCCAGTTCCGTTGTTATGCTGACGTGCAACACCTATAAAAGAAGTGAACTGTACCGCAGAAACTGTAGTTCGTGCCGCTTCAACAAGCCCATCAATCAAACCAAGGTCGTTCTGAGTTCTCCCCAAAAACATTTCCCAATTTTTAACGCGCAAACAGAATTGAGTTTGCAGCTGAAGTTATGCATGGATGTACAACAAGAAAGCACATATAGCTGTGGAATTTTAAGAATCTTTGAAACTTTTAGGTATTTTTTCTAATGAATTTCCAAAGTTTCCAAGTTTTCAGGTGTTTTCATGTTGCGCCCCGACGAGTGTTCTCAAAAAAAAAAAAAGGATGAACAACATTGAGCTAGTACTAATTGGGGTCCAACAGTGGAAAAGGTGATGGCTGATCGACATGGCCTGTCCGGTAGAGTCTTGTGCGGCCCATGCCAAGTGCGGTGCCAAAAGACGAGCCGGCTCCCCAAACACGAGGCCTTGGTGGAGTCAGACCAAAATTATCTTTGGGCGGCCAGGTCCCGGCGTCCCGCGTCTCACCGGGGAGGCCCATACGGAGTGGTACGCACGGCACGGTTGGACGCGAGCCCAGGCAAGCTCACGGCGCTGCCCGCCTCCTGTGGCCCTGTGCCCGTCCGAGCAGCGAGCAGCGCTTCGCCCACGCCCGCGCCGAGCTGCTACCGCGGCCCGTCACCCGTGGGTGGCCCACGCTATTTGCTAAGGAATGCGGGTGAGCAGAGGAGTTTTTTTTTTAATATTAATATTTAAATAAACAGAGTCTTGATGTAAAGATTTGTATAAATAGAGGTCTACAGCTCTCTTAAAAGATTGCAACCTTTTAGAGAGCGATTAGCATGGCACAGTGATACATGTACCTCTTAACGGCCTCTTAGAGAACGGTTAGGCCTCACACTCCCTTTACCGCCTTCATGGAGAGTGGTTAGCACCCATGCCAAGCCTCGCCTCCCCCGAGCGCCCCCTACTATCCTCTGAGAGGGTGGTTAGAGATCTTGCCATCCTGTCAGGACGGTTAACCTAGTTTTATTATAAAATAATAAAAATCTCAGAAGTAATCTAAGATAAAAAAATAACAAAAATCCTAGAAAATATTAAAGTGAAGATAGAATAAATACATATAAACGAAACGAAAAAACCACACTGAATGTTAGATAGAATGTGTACATGAGATAAATACATAAAATTTAAACATTACTAATAGCATGTTAACTACATCTAAGATACATACATAACTTAGATAATAGATTAAAAATGATATAACCACCTTGAATTCAGATACATATATAGCCCTTGAAGATGTCTGTGCCTTATCTCCCGTTCCATCCAATGCTAATCGTATTCTAGGAATTTTAGTTTATATGGTGCCGTTATATACGAAAAATAATCAAAGTTAGGATCCTAATCATCTGCCCTGTCATCAAAGAATTCACAACGGCATAGAGTTCCCTGAGGAGTAAGCACGAAGTCATCATCGTCGAAACCAACCCCTTTCGGTTGTGGCTGAAGTGGTAGAACACATCCTCTTATGATTGTTGTCGAACAACCACCTCTTTCACGATGACTCGAACCACCGTCTATTTCACAATGGCGTGAAGGTCTCGAATGACCACCTCTGCGTCTCCAGTTATATCCGGGTAGACAGTTGTCACTGAATAGTAGATGCAGTCTAAAAAAGTTCTCAATGGGTTTGTTCAGTAACTCTTCATCACGAGGGAATATCTAGTATAAAAAAGAGCATATAGAAATATAAACGTGTCTTAGAAGTGTAACATAACAATTAACTAGGACATATAATAACGATGAACGTACCTTAATGTGCTCCTCGTACTGCTGAGGGTGCATAAATATCGTGCGTGATCGCTTGGTAAAACACTTTGCTATGTCAGTTAGTTCTCACATCCTGATATATCTCTGATGGCACTCTAACAAGTGCATATTTTGGTCCATGTAGGTCACAAAGCTTACCGTTCACCGCCATTCCTCCGTGGTGAAACAGGGATAGCAGGTCATGGTTTACCATTTCGATAGCACTTTGTTCAGGTTCTCCTCCTTGAACACATCGTCACCTTTTGTGTGGGTCTCGCCTATAGTTTGTAGGGCTATCATTGAGAATTTGGATGTCTATGAGAAATGTCTGCTTGAGGAGGTAGCCATGGTCTGGTATTAGGTATCAGATGGTAGTGGTGTTTCAGAAAACTACAATATAATGACCTTCTCTTTGCCTTGGCCTCGTCTTTTATAAGAAAGGCTCAATGGTGTAAAATGTAGGTATGTAATTTAGAGATAGTGCATGTATTTGATACCTTCCCACAACGAGCGGTCACTAGATTATGAGTAACCGGTAGTGTGCTGTCACATCGGTCTAAAAAGGTGGCTACAAGCGGTTTTGTCAGTCTGAAAAGTGGACAGCAAGGGGTCGCATCTCCCTAAAAAGATGACAGCGAGAGGTGACTTCACTCTGAGAAGTTGGTAGAGTAATGTCACATAGGATTAAGAATGCATTAATAACATGGTAAACAGTAATGTCTGAAAGCAGTAATGTTTGAACTTGTAATACATAAAAAGCATACTAGGTATTAGATTAAGATACATACATAGCCCTTGAAGCTGTTTGTACCCTTGCAGCCACCTTTTTAGACTAATGTGATCGGACGTTGCCGACTACTCATAGTCCAGTGACCGCTCACTACGGGAAGGTATCCAATGCATACACTGTCTCTAAATTATATACCTACACTTGGTGTATATACCATCGATCTCTTCTTATAGAAGGCGAGGCTGAGGCAACGAGAAGGTCATGACATCGTAATTTTCCAAAACACCACTACCATCTGATATCTTTACCAAACCATGGTTGCCTCCTCAAGTAGACATTTCTCGTGGACATCTAAATTCTCAATGATAGCCCTACATACTATGAGCGAGACCCAGGCAAAAGGTGACGATGTGTTCAAGGAGGAGAACCTGAACAAAGTGCTGTCGAAATGGTAAACCATGACCCATTGTCCATGTTTCACCACGGAGGAATGACGGCAAACGGTAAGCTCTGTGACCTCCATAGACCTAAAGACGCACTTGTTAGAGTGCCGTCAGGGATATATCAGGGTGTGCGAACTAGCTGACTTAGCAATGTTTTAGCAAACGAGCACACACGCTATTTATGCACCCTTAGCAGTACGAGGAGCACATTAAGGTATGTTCATCGTTATTACATGTCCCAGTTAATTGTTATGTTGCACTTCTAAGACACGTTTATATTTTTCTATGCTCTTTTTTATACTAGGTATTCCCTCGTAATGAAGAGTTGCTAAACAAACCCATTGAGAATTTTTTTGGCTGCATCTACTATTTGGTGGCAGTTGCTTACCCGGATATAACTGGAGACGCAGAGGCGGTCATTCGAGACCTTCACACCGTTGTGAAATAGACGGTGGTTCGAGTCGCCGTGAAAGAGGTGGTCGTTTGACAACAACCACAAGAGGATTTGCTTCTACCACTTCTGCCACAATCGAATGGGTTGGTTTCGACGATGATGACTTCGTGCTTACTTCTCAGAGAACTCCACGCCGTTACGAATTCTCTGACAACAAGGTAGATGATTGGGATCCTAACTTTAATTATTTTTCATATATACCGGCACCACGTAGACCAAAATCCCCAGAATACGATTACCATTGGATGAAACGGGAGATAAAGCACAGACAGCTTCAAAGTCCATTTCGTCTGTAATGTTTATGCTACTAAATGTTGTATTTATTGAATTCAAGGTGGTTATATCATTTTTAATCTATTACCTAAGTTATGTCTGTATCTTAGATGTGACTACATGCTATTAGTAATATTCAAATTTCATATATTCATCTCATGTACACATTCTATCTAACATTCAATATGGTTTTTTTTGTTTCAATTACATGTATTATTCTATCTCCACTTTAATATTTTCTAGGATTTTTGTTATTTTTATCTTAGATTACTTTTGGGATTTCTGTTATTTTTATAATAAAACTGGGTTAACCGCCCCCTGAGAGAGTGGTAAGCGTCCTACCGAGGGTGGTAGGGGCGCTGGGTGGGCTGGCACGGGCGCTAAGCGCCATCTCAGTGGACGGTAAGGATAGTGTAGGGCATAACCGCCTTCTGAGAGAGCAGTAAGAGGTACCTCTACCACTGTGGCATACTAACCGCTCTTTCAAAAAGCTACAGACGCATATTTATACGAATCTTCCAATCAAAGATCTATTTATTTAAATATTAATGTTAAAAAATATATATAAAAAACTCCGAGCAGAGCAGTCGATTAGACTGCTCGCATTGCTGGAGCTGGTAATCCGTGTGAGTGTAAGACCTTATTTGGCTGACTTCCACGTAGGATTTGAAATTTGTAAGATAAGATAAAATGATCTAAATATCTATTTTTAATTTAAAATAAGAATAAAATATCTTAATTCAAAACCCTCTCGCTACCATAGCTCCAGCTTTAAATTTTTCTAAACTATGAATAACCAGTTTTAAAATTTTTAAACTAAATCTTTACTAAATAAACCCTAAAGAGCTTGGGTCCGGTGATTTCAGCTCCCAACTCCCAAGGCTGGTGCTATGGCCCGATTCCATTATCGATAGCCCGAACCACGATTTCAAATGAAACCTTGGAACTGACACGAGTGTCCACTGTCCAGCCGCATGTTACTGCCTCCGTTTTAAAATATTTGTCACTTTTGATTTTCATACTATAATTTTGACCAGTAATTTTTAGCAAATATGATTGAAAATAATTATAAGTGTATAACATGCTTAAAGTACTTTATATGACAAATCTAATGATGTTATTTGTATTTTACTTCACTAAATATTTCTAAAAATTATTATTAGTCAAAATCTATTATCTTAATATTTGAGAAGAAATATTAGCTATTATGTTCACTCTCAAAACCATAAAATCACCAAGTTAATCTAAAAAAGGTCTACACCATTAATTATTATAAACATCTAACTATCTAGATTAAAACAAAGAGTCCTTAATATCAAATACGGTTAATAAATAGTTAAATTTAAAATTAAAAAATATGAAAAATTAGTAGTTCGATTTTCATATAGATAAAAAAGAAAATAACTAAACAGAGAGTCCATGTACTATCTATCGATTTATTTGGTTTAATATACGCTACCGACAAAGAGCTCAACAAGAGCGGAACCAACATGATAACATATACGCTTGAGGATCCGTCCATAAGAACATACGCTAGCCACCGGGGCCATCGTGTCTACTTCCGTGGTTAGTGCGTTCACATCCAAGGCCGTCGAGTTAGCGTAGTCAGGTTGTGGAGCCGCAGTGTTTGCTGCATTCGCAATAGAAGAGGACACGCTCGCTGCCGAGGTCGTCTAAGTCTATCACCAGTAGAGCTGGAACTTGGATCGTGTCATCTCTAGATGTTTACGGTACGACGTTTCGACACGGCTCAAAGTCTCAAAGTATACTACGTCACAAAATATTTTGGATCAGATCAGTACAGTACAAACATGAGGGTCATGTCACATCTAGACTTTGGTACGGTAGGTATGCCAACGATGGTTTGGGGCACAACACGAACTGCATGATTATTTTTCTATATTTATCTTCTAATCTCTCTGATATAAAATATGAGACGTTAATATCTTATTTGTTTAGTGAGAGATGATAAGAAATAAATATATAAGTATAAGAGACACAAGTGTTAGATGATAATAGATATTATGTAAATATTGTCAGTAAATATTGTTAAACGACATAAAGTATGATAGATACATGAGTATAAAAGATATATATGTGAAATAATAGGAGATAAATATATAAATATTATCAGTGACATGAAGTAGAGCTGTACCTAGACTGGCACGGCACGATGATGACACGGTATGGCAAGAGCCGTCTAAACCCGATAGTACCGGACCGTGCCGGCATGATACAGTCCAAGTCCCAGCTCTAACCACCAGGACCGTCGAGTCTGCTGTCAGGCTTCCGTGGTCGTCGAGTCTATTACCAGGAACGTGGCCAGAAAACCCGAGGAAGGCAAGCATCGTTGCAATGATCGGAGATGGCATCGACGACGACTCCCCGTCGTTGGCAGCCGCCAATGTCAGGATTGCCATCGGCGAGGAAACTGACGTGGCCATCGAGATGGCGGACTATGTGCTGGTCCAGAATAACGTCGCCATCCACGTGGCCGCCGGCGCGTTGTTCCGAAAGGACATCAATTGCAAAGGAAATTTTGTTTCACATGTCACAAAGAAATCAAATCAAGAATATCAACAGACGCTGTATTTCAAGAGCTGACCTCCTAAACAGTATAAATTTGTTTAGCAACATCTTCTGGAAACGGGTAACGGTTTGCATTGAAAGCATCACATATCTTCAGAGTTTTGGCTTTGGCTCTCTCCCCAGAGTAGAATATAATAAATGCATTTTTTTTTGCAACCTGCATTATCAAACAAAAGGTGGCAGCTAAGTGCATGCACAACACAAATATATTGTTAAAATCAAGTATAATTTCTCTTCACCCCTGTCAGACTAATTTTCTTACCAGGATCTCTGAATCGCAACTCCGCCAAAGTTCTTTGTCAGGATCACCCACAACGCTGCTAAAGTTTCAAAATGCCAAACCGTACCGCCGCCACAATTTTTCATCTTCTTCACGTCAGGTTCAATATTGTTCCATGCCACCTCTTCTTCATGTATTGCATATAATAATCATGTAATGTTAGTTTAGGGGCTAAAAAAGTATTCCTACAAACATCAACACACTGTTTGTAAAGGATGAGGGTAGAGTATTGAAAAAACAGATTTCCACACCGTTGCTTCCGGAGTTTGTACACATATCTTTTTTTTACCTACATTGTTTTGACACCAGAACGTGAAAACCTTTGTTGTTATGCTGATTGAAGTGAAGCAATGAATGAATGGTTAAGCATATATCTCATTATTGTTATGTTATGCTCGGACCAGAGTCACTCTCAATAGCTTATTCATGTACTATACATATGAGAACAACTATGCTGCAGGAAAAAATAGAATAACTTAGAAATACAAAATAATTGCACCTACCTTTCAACACACTAATCAATACGAGCTAACTTAGAAATCCAAGAATAATTAGTGAAACCGTCAAACATGTTAACAATTAAACCTGATCAGACAAACTGGATTACAGAAAGTCATACCTGTCGACAGAAGTAGGTGGAGAAGGCGAGGTACGGGGTGGCACAGACAAGAAAGGCGACGACCACCTTAGATCATCTCCAGCAGATACTCAAAAATTTCTTTCTCTATTTTTTCATCTCCAGCAGCTACCCTATTTTCTACCTTCCATTATTCTCCACCTCCTATCGGGTCCACCTGTCAGTCTCTATAAACAGTGATAAGGGAATGAGAGAAAAAGTAGCAAATTTGGAGTTCCAAGCCTTCGACAGCATCCAGGCCGCATCCCTGTAGTGGCAGTTGCCGCTCCTGCTGGAGCACATTGCCGATCAGCATTTCCACACTATAGCACTTGAACGGATACTGTAGCACTTGGAAACAGGCACCGCTGGAGATAGCCTTACGCACCATGTTTGTTCTAACTCAAAAATATGCTGCTCCTATTATCTTGGCATCACTTGACCGGCACATGCTGTTTTGCCTTTTGACCTCCTTTAATCAAAATAGAACACAAATACACTTGGACCCAGCTGCAACAGACAAATCATTTCCATGTTGTTTCAAAATTTCATGAAGGAATGAGAATGACATAGCAAAAGGAACAAATAAACCCAACTATAAGATACCAGATTATTCTCATGTGCGAGATTCAGAACCAAATTATGCATCACCTGTAATTTCTTGCTCGGCATTCTATCGAATAACCTATGGGCGTTCTCGATGTGCCTGCACTAGCCATAAATGGTGACGAGGTAGTGTTTAGTTCGTAGGACGGAGTGGATCTATCCTATTTTTGAGTTGTTTAGACGGAGAGCAGCAGGATGGAATAGTTTAGAATCAAAGAATATTCTGCAAAGATTTAGGTTAGAGCCGTTCCAGAAAACAGTGGAACACAGCTATCCCACTTCGAACGTGACACTGACAGTGGATCCGAGGTACTAAAATAGACTCGTTCCATATCACCCACTAAGCAAACATCAATATATGAATGAAATAATCTTATTCTCAAATATATAAATAAAATCATTCCATCCTATCTCGCTCTCCAACCAAACATTACTGAGGATCGTCCTGTAACAACCCCACACCTCGCCACGGCAGCCTGCCGTCCGAATTCCCCACCACTGTGTCCCTCCCCCAATGGAACATGCTCCTCGCCGAGACGGTCGCCATGCCAACGCCCTCACCCTCCCACCCCCACCTATGATGGTCTTACCATTGATGTATTTACGCTGACTCTTGCCGTTACTGTAGAGCCCAGGTAGCGACTCAGGGTCTCCGGGCCCTAACTCCGTCTCTAGCTGCAGAAGCATAACTCCAAATGCACCATCGTGGTTAGAGTGTGACACTAGACAGGAGACAACATCAAGCTCATAGAGGTGAAGGAAGGGAGCCAAGGTAGCTCATTCAAGGAGGCATGAGGTGCAGGTGTGGAGAGCATAGAGCAGCAGAGAGGAGTGACGCAGGAGGAAACAAGAGAGATAAGTAACCACACTCCAGTTGACACCAAACCGAGCCAGATGCATGTACTACTAATAAAATTGGTGATGGTTCTTACTGTTTAGGATGCAATAATTCATATAGTCTATTAAAAAATATAATTAGAATCGGAGAACTACCAAAGAAACAACTAACAATATAATTTTTTTATCTCATATCACTTTTTTTCCAAATATGATATTTACGTTTACAAAGCTCACCAAATTGATAATCAATCCATGCTCAAATAAAAAAGGGACAAATTTAACTATAATTGTGTTAGCTTTCACCCTAAAACTATCAAATAACAATGTGGTGTTGTTACTTCTACTACTGCTAATACTATACTAGTACTATTTTTTGGAGCATAAAATATTTGTTTTACCTTGATTTTATACCTTTTGTGAAGTATATTAACTTCATATGCAAAGTCTAAACATATTTATATTTCTGGTGGAAGGGATTATGATGAAAAAATTGTACTAGGTCTAGCCGCTCAACCAGTTAAAGATACAGCCAAAAAAAAACATTATGTATAAAGACATCTTCTAATTAATTTTCATCAAGGATCTGCAAGAAGCATCATCAAGGATTTCCAAACAAAAAAGGTCAATGGTTCATAACTTTCGGTTACCAAAAAAAATGCATATTGTCTGTTAGCATTATACTCGAAAACAAAAGTTTTTGACATACTTGCAGCCATAACTGCACCATAAACATCTAAGAAACGCTGAAGAGGATGTGCTCAATGTACAAGATGCACAATGTACCTTTGGTAAAATATACTTTGTTTTGCCAATCTTAACCAACCTATGATGTCTAGCCTGGACATTATTGAGTACTGAACTTTTATGTCTTACAAGCAGAAAAACATTCTTCACAATAACCGATCCATGAAGGGCTATCTTCCCTCCTCACCTCGGTGCACCGCTCGGCTCAGCAAGAACTACTTCACCAATTCAATAGGTATGGTTTCATGCCCGAGCATCGGATCTGGTGTCTATCGGATCTTTGATTGTGTTAGCTTTCAACCTAAAACTCTCAAATAACAATATGTTGTTATTGTTGTTGTTATTATTACTACTACTCTAAACATACTTACATTTCTAGTTGAAGGGATTATGATAAAAAAAAAATACTATAATAGGTCTAGCTAGCCGTGCTATTTACACGGGCTACTTGCCAGTTTAAATAGTAAAGTGAAAAGTGACAAGTATTCTGAAACCAGGGGAGTATTATTACACATACTTCACTTACATAGCAGTACGTGGATCAGAGATAGCATATGCATATGGTATTCCGTTCTCACAATCGACCATACGATATGTATGCGTGATCAGACGGTCAGTTCTTCCTCTCGATGACCATCACTTTGACACCGTACTTGAAGTTGAGCAAGATGGAGTACTGGAACTGCAGGGGAAACTCCATCCTGGGCGAGTGCCTGAAGATGTAGCGGCGGTAGAGGTGGATGACGACGAGCTTCAGCTGCTGCATGGCAAACTTCTGGCCGATACACGCGCGGGGGCCGATGCCGAAGGGTATGAACGCGTAGGGGTGCCTCCGCTTGCACTCCTCGCTCTCCGGGTCGAACCGCTCTGGCCGGAACACGTCCGGGTCCGGAAATTGCTTCGGGTCTTTGGCTAGAACGCCCGGTGCCAGCCACACCCATGTGCCCTGGGGTACCACAAGTGTGACATGGTCTTTAGTAACTAGGTAAACGCAGAAAAAAAGAGATTTTTCTTTTTTCTTTTTGGTGAGAAGGAATATCTTTTGGCATCACTAGAGGTTTATTGCAATGTATATAGGACTCAGAGAAGGCCAAATTACTAGCATGCAGATCATGTCTATACCTTGGGCAGGACATAGCCTCCAATCTCAACATCCTCAGACGCTTCCCTTGCAACCAGTGGGGATGCCGTGTAGAATCTCATTGTCTCCTTCAAAACCTATTAGGAAAACCAACTCTCAACACAATCGACAAAAATAAGTGACTGGACAGTTTACAGATATCGCTTTCTAAACGTACAGATTTTAAATTAACTTTTTTAGAAAATAGGAAGCACTGAAAGCAGACTAACCTGTTCGACGTAGGGGAACTTGGTCTGAATCTCCTCGGAGCTCGGCACCACGTCCTTGGGCCCAAAGGCGTCGATCTCCCGAATCAGCTTCTCCTCCACCTCCGGGTACATCGCCACGAGGTACACCAGGCTCGACAGCGTGAACGACATGGTGACCGACCCGGCTAGCAGGTGCTCGTACGTGAGTGCGCTCACGTAGTCCGGCGTCAGTAGCTTCTTCATGGCCTCCGTGCTCTCGCTCGCGTTGAGCAACACGGACAGGAAGTTCTTCTCGACCCTGTCCGCTTGCGCCGCGCGCTCCGCCACGATCTTGTCGAGCAGGCCACTCATGGCCATGTTGGTCTCTTCCATCCGTTGGTCCGCCGAGCCCGGCACGCGCAGCAGCAGCTGCCGCAAGGGCTCTTGGAGGAACGGCACGAACTGGCCGAGCACGGTGGACAGGGAGCCCGACAGGTCCATCTTGAGGGACGTCGTGGCGTAAAAGTGCTTCCGGATGAAGTCGGTGGCCACGTCGACGCTCTCGGCGCCGTGGGCAGCAGGGTGCGGTAGCGGCGAAGAGGAAGAGGACATGTCTTTGGTGAGGCCGAAGTCGACGCCGAAGGCGACCTGGCCGATGGTGTCACTGAAGAGCTTTAAGGAAAGGTCGGAGAAGGTGATCTCTTTACCGGTGCGGAGGAGGCGCCCGGCCCGCTCGACGTAAGGTTGGATAGCCGGGACGAGGCTTGCCACGTGCGACGGCTGGTAGATGGAGATGATGACATTCCGCATGGATTGCCATCTCGAATCCCTGCGCGAGACAAATGTTTAGACAAGCTCAAGCAATCTACATTTGTCACGAAATTACCAGGTCGTACGTACTATAGTCTTTTTTTAACGAACAAGGGAACCTAGAGTTGAAATTTTTAAAGAGTGCTGATTGATATCATCATTCCAGCAACCCTCAGCGAAGCACGGATTGTATGCTAATCGATGTACTCCGTTTCTACCTTGTGAAGAAGAGGCCTTTGTTGTGAATAGGAGAGCCACGAATTGGAGTAGGCACGCTTCTGTTGGGGATGTCCTTGAACTTCTTGATACCCACTTCCCTGCAGAGCTCTGGGTCTACCACCATGACCAGAGGCTGCCTGCCCATGTGGAACCTGAGATCAAAACACAGACACATCACAAGTAAATACATTAAACCGAAATGTCTAAAAACGCAGGCATGCATCTCCGGGTCACCTGTAGATGGGCCCGTATTTCTTCGCGAGCTCGCGGAACACCCCAGGCCCGTGCTTGGCGAGCAGCGGCAGGTGGCCGATGAGCGGGAGGGCGATTGGCCCGGGGACCGCGCGCACGCGCCATGAAGGCACATAGAAGTAGACCGCGAAGGCGCCGGCGGACAAGGCCGCGACGGTGAAGAGGATGGCCGGGAATAGCGGCAGGGACGATGACTCGGCGGTGATCAGCTGGGTCAAGAACGCCCCCGACCCCATCAGTGTGCTTGACTACAGTGAAAGCGGCTAGCTTGCTCAGGGCTCAGGGCACGACCATCCGACAACTTAAATAGCGGCGCCGGTGATGCCAGCCTGCTCGTTCGCCGTACGCATGCTCGTTGTTGCCCATTTCGTCGTGTTCTTTGCTTCGGATCATTTTGTTTTTCCACGACAGATTGGACTCGTCGAAGATTCAGAATTGTAGATAAGAATGATACAATTTAATATAATTTAATATGTCAATCATACTATAATACTAAAGCTACAGTAAAATTAAGGATTAGTGCAAATTTTAGAGTTATACATAGCTTACTGTGCCACCCTGCTGAATACGTCACTGCTCACGTGGGCACTCAAACGAACGACTCATGTAGTTTTCTTTTGAAAAAATGCTGGATTCGTCGCACCTGGAAGGAATCTAGAGCAAGCAACCTTCCAGTGTATTCCAAGCATGTCTTTGTCCCGAGTCTGATGAGATGCCGTCGCGCGTTTACATGGGAAAGATGCTTCCTGCTATGTACCTTGTCGTTTATTATGATGTATACACATAAGTTTCTAAAGGTATTTTGGTGTTAAAAAAAAAAGAATCCATGCATCGTATAACGTCATAGCTATACCAATCAGTGTCATTGGTCGACAATGTCGTCACTCCCTGCGACTAGCTCGCACAACATTTCCCATTTTCTTGACTTCTTTTTTTGGAGGAATTTTCTTGACTTTTTAAGAGAGCGCGAATCGTTAAAGAGTGCTACTAGTGTAGCGAGTGTGTTCCGTTTTCTTTTTTCTTTTTAAATTATAGCGGGCGTATATAACGTGTCTGTATGTTAATGGTCAATCTACTATTTATTGCGTTTCACATTGTAGTATAAGACCAATTCAGAACACATGAATATCGTATGCATTTTGTATAAAACAATTTAACTTCCATAGGAAGAGGGGTGAACGGTTTTCTGAGCTACACATGAGGCTTTTGGGCATGACTTTTTTTGAACTGTGTTGGATGGAATATTTATGCTTTTGGACATGACTTTGTTTGAACCGTGTTGGATTAAATATTTATGCTTAGATATAACTGGATATCTATTTAATTGGTCAATTGTGTATATACATGAATAAATTCTGCCAAAAAGAAATATATGAAAAGTAGAGTCGACGTTTGATTATCCACATGGATAAAAGAGCGTGCATCTGGAGTCCTAGTTAATGCCTGAACGACCCCTACGAGGAAAGGCAGTACCCAGGTATAGGGAACCAGAGCAGGAGAAGGTGGCAACGAGAGAGTTCTTTTCTTTACAAGACTAGTTACCGTGCTGTATCGACAGCGTATTAGGTCTTGCTCATGCCGGAGCCGATCCTGCGAGCCTTGCGCGTCTTCTTCTTCCGCGTGCCCGGGTTGGATGATCCCAGAACACCGCAACTTCAAAATTCATTCAAGTAGATAATAGTAGAGATATACAAAAGAAATTCATGAACCAATGAATGTGGATTAAGAAAATTACTACATTGAGAGATACACCATTACATTATGAATATTATTTTTCCATTGATTCTTAATCAAAAGTAGACATTACATATTGGAAAGGAGGACTGATTGAAAAGTATATCACGCCGTACTTATGCAGCACATGTGGCTGTATTTTATTACAAATCGAATATACACAATGCGCATCAGTTATATCCTGCCTGGGCATCGTCCTCTCTTGTTCCCGTTGTTTGGTACTGATCAACAGCTGTGATTATAGAAAGCAAAGACTCTTAGGAAAAACATACTTACATACAAAGAAGGCCTATATCAGATAGGCAAAGATGTAAGGTAAATGAGAGACCAAACCTGTTTCACCACTTCAATACGTCTCTGTACACTATTTTCTTGGTGTTTCTCCCAATGAGATCTATGTCTTTATTTGGCTTAACAAGAATCCAAGTGGTCTACCTTGAAACAACCTTCGACAATGCAACATAGAGCTAGCTATGAGAGAACACCCGCTCAAGAAGGTAAATACCAACATTAGGAATTGTTTGTACCAACGCTTTATTTATGGTCATTGCGAGACTAAGCTAGATTAGAAATTGTTTCTCTTGAATTTGAAAGGAAGCGAAAGATCCTCTGATGGAGACAGAGGGATCCTAGGAATGAACACACTCTTACCAGCACGTGGCCACCAATAATTTCAGCAGCAATTGTGCTATCTTGAAAATGCTCTAACCATTAGTATTGTTCCGTTGCAAAGGATCTTATGAGGATCAAGATTATGGAGAAGGATCACTGGGTAGTGGCTTTTTTTTTTTTACTTTGAGCACAAGTCAATCCATTTGGTGTGATTGAGTTCAGAAAGTCAAGCGGGTAGTTGTTGCATGAATCATCATCGATAGAATCAAACATGTAGTATCATCGATAGAATTCGGTGTCCTAGGAACCTATCAATCATCATTGAATGAGCGCATCAACATGCTCATTCTTTGTAGATAGGATAGCACGAGCGCTTATGTAAGACCCTAACGTAGCATTGTTATGAACACTAGGGAATACATTTTTAACAAGCTTGTCAATTGGATCTTCTGTAGCGGTGTAACCAATTATAATATCATCAGGGAGGCATAAGTAATCATCACCAATCGTCTCCTCAGTGCCATTGCCAATTTTGAGGAGGTATTCAGAGAACAATGGATCAGATTGTGCCCTCATATTGCGCATGAGGCTTATCTTATGTATATTGTCCAATAAATATGATCTTAGCAGTGTTGCATCGGTGATATGTGCCCTTGTACCACGAGCCACAACAGGAAGAACCTGCCTAAAGTCTCCACCAAATACCATTATGTTTTGGAGGAAAAGAACATCCCATTATGTTTTGGAGTGATCTATTAAGTGTCTCAACAGCTTGTTGTTTTGTCATGGCAACCTCATCTCATATTATCAAGGATGCCCTTCGAAGCAACTCTGCTGTACCACTCTGTTTTGTGAAATTATACATGTTGTTGTCTGCAAGCTTGATGAGAATCTTGAACCTTGAGTGGGTGGTGCCTCCACTGGGCATGATTGATGCAACTATACTAGATGTTGTAGTTGCTATTGCTATTAGGCCCGGCGAGCGTTCCTTAGCAAGCAGGTACCTTTTGCTAGTTACATTTTTCATTATTTTGTCAAACCCAACGCGCCGTTCCGTGTTCAAATTGTTAATAAGATCTAAATGTTCTTCGTCCACACCAACTGACAGCTCCTTTGTAATCTCTCTCACACGTGACTGTCACAAAAGTAATCACCTGGTTAAACAACAAAAAAACAAACAAAAAATCAGCACACAGTACAATTAATCTCCTTTCCAGGTTAAGTGCAGTTATAAGCTTTGCAGTCACGGAAAAAAATCAGCACGCAGTAACCGCAAAGCTTAAGTGCAAATCCTGTTGACGTGACTTAATTTGAAAGTATGATCGACTGTACAATTTGAGCACAAAAAGTTCACATCCCGCACTCCCAAATTTAGACATCATAGCCCTTATCTCATATTGTAAAACAACATAATTTTGAGCGGTCCACTTTTATTATTGCACCCAAATTTCCCGCAACACGAACATCAGGAAGGATGTAAGAACCCAAGACACTAAATAGTAGTCAAATAAAGTGGCAGTTCAAAGCGAATTTAGACAAAAAAAAAACATTAATAAGCATTGAGCGTAAACAATAACACCTCCTGATTGATCAACCTCTGGAAGGCCATAGTTTCTAATATCCTTGTCCATGGCTTCAACGACATACATAATGTCTCGAAGCACCAATTGCTCAATTGTTTCTGCATGGTCATGAGTACAATGGTAATCTTCAGACATCGACTCAAAATGCTTATCCCGCAAATCACGGATATTGGTCGCCTCACAAAATACCATTATTGTAGCAAATAACCTTCTTAGAGCAAAAGACATCTGAAACGTCGCATCTTCAGTCAAGCAATCATCAAGAGACTTATTAGTCTCCACGAGACTTATCATTTCACATGCTTGGTGTACGTAACTCCGTGCATGTTTCTTAGATTCTCATACGAAGTTGCGCACGAAGTTGCGCACGAAGTTGCGCCTCTCACATGGTTGAGGAGCACCCACTGCACAAATAGTACTTCTCCCCTTCAGCGGGGTGTGCATAAAAAATTCTTCCAATCTGTGGCCTCTTTACCCCTGCCTGCTAATGCTTTTCAACCTTGATTCAAAGGAAGTGTTCGGGGAACTCTCTATATAATTTTTTCATGCATTAGGATCCACACGGTTCATATTAAAAAAACTCAATAAGCATCGACCTTTTAGATTTCTCCCGACTGACGACATCCTTCAAGTTATCAGTCCCTTTGTATGCAAGCATATGCATACCTTCCAGATGAAGTTGGAGCTGCAAAACAGAAGGATAAATAGCATACAAAGGGAAGCCAAAAATCCTATAAACTCCTTCCGACGGAGTTATGCACCTTGCATCCTTGTACTGTTTGATCTCATTGATTATTCCACCACTATTATCTGATGGATCGATCGAGAAGGATGCAAGATTATGTCCTTTATAAATGTACTTGTACAAATACTTAACTGCCTTGATGCTGCAACAAATCTCAACATTGATGTGGCAGTTATACCGCATTAGCAATGCGGGGTTGTATGGGACCATCCACCTATTATCCAATTCGGTATTCCTGACCTTTACTATCTGCTCATCATCCCTTCTTCTGTATATAGGATACAAATCCTTTCCTTGCTGTGTGGCATCACAAAACCGTCAAGGATAGCGGAAACGACATTGTGCATCTACCATGCAAGGGCATCATGTATTGAGAACACCACAGGGCCCATGCAGCATGTGCTTAATGAAAAGGGCATGCAACAGAAGGTACTTGTCCTTGTTAGGAATCTCCACAGATATAACCTTGTCATAATCATTTGGGGTGGTCAAGGAGAACGCCTTCCCCTTCAACACGCTTTAGAAGGTGACATTCTTCGACTCAGGACCTGTCGAAGATTAGTGCCCAATAATATCTAAAATTAAATTGGGGTACCTTCAAGATCAGGATCATGCAGAAAACAAGAAAAGCGATATATACAGGTTCGGGCCCCTGATTGGATTAATACCCTACGTCCTATATGGATGATGTTGTATATTCATATCTCGAGTATGAGCAATGTGACTAGACCTATTACAATGTAAGGGATTGGATCTATACTAATCTAGGGTTGAAGTTGCTAAGTATCTCCGATTGCTAGGGTCTTGGTCTTGCTTGCATCGAGTTGCATAGGTGTAGATTATCTCGTGGTTCCGGAGTCCTCTCCCCTAGGGGCCAGGGGCCTCGCCTTATATAGAGGTCGATGCACCACCTTAGTCCCAACCATAGTCGCTAGGGAGTCATCCATCTTATCGGCCAAGGAAAAGCAGATGAATCTAACCTGAATACTAGTCATAATCGAGTCGGATAACCCGATCGAGACCTTCCTAATATACGACTTTGAGATCTCCGGGAGTATTAGGTCCCGTAGATTTGAGTCCGCAATATCCAGAGATGTTAAGCATGTGTACGATATACTTTGTCTATATACGGTGCACTCCTTATGCGTGTAAACCCTGTAGTTAGATATTTGACAATAGCCCTCTAACTCTACTCAGAAGGGAAGGCTCCAACAAGTGTCCACTCGAGTACTGCCAAGTCTAGGTGTGGTCGAGTAAGGTGGATCAAGCTTGTAGTAGAAAGAATCGAGCATGAAAAGGTCCTTTTCCAAGTATCAAGTGGAAATGCAATCGGGTTGAGCGCCCTGCCGTTGTCAACACTCAAGACTTAAGAAAGGCTTGGGACTTGACTTATCGACACATGAGTCTAAGTAGGGTTAAAAACCCCCCTGAAATTTAAACCGTTCGGTATAGGCACATTTGATGTGTGCGGATGGGCATGCAAAGATTCGCATGACACCATCACTTTGCCTTTCATGCTGAACGAGGCGCCACAGTAAAGGGATTGGTTACCAAAGAGACAGTAAGTCCTGACTATTTATCCGTACAAACCTGGGCTGTAGCCATTCTTTTATCCTCTTGCCATTAGTATTCCCCCACAAGCTTTCATCCTTCTTCGTCCAAGCATACGTCGCTGCATAGAAACTTAACTCCATGGCTTCCAATTCCTCTGCGAATGTCGCCTCTCCTTCCTCACCTAAAAAGAAGTCCACCACGAAGGTCGTTGATGCCTCTCCCAAGCAATTGGATGAATGAGGCTCTTGACAGATGTCTGGTCAATCTCGACAATGTAAGAATCAAAGCTCCAGGAACTTCAAGATGAAGAAATCATTCCTCCTCGTGAGCTGGCCAACTGGAGGCAAGCGCCGGGTGAAGAATTCCCCTCTTGTCAATTTAATCATGAGATTGTGGTGTTTGAATCTTTTTTTTTGATGCGGTTTCAATGTCCCCCCTTCCAAGTTTCTTCTCACCATACTCGATTGCTACCAAATCGAGCTCCATCACCCGAATCCCAACTTGATTACCATGCTTAGCATGTTCGTCAACCTTTTTGAAGCCTTTCTTGGTATCATACCAAGCTTGAATTTATTTCAATACTTTTATCATTTGAAAAGGAACACTGAGAACAAATGTGTCAAAGGCTATGGTTTCCAACTGTGGAATGGAATGAGGAATTCCTATATCCTAGTTTTGCTAACCTCCTCGTATCAGAAAGATTGGAAAAAATATTGATTTTATGTCTCCAACCCTGACCCAACCAATTATCCCTTAGTCTATAAGTGTCTCCATCCCCACCCAAATCTGTCCTGGTCAAAGAAGCACCGCAAGTTTCACCACAATGTCCGTTACAGCAAAAGGATTGGCGAACTTAGGTAGAGTGATTTAACTGGGTGGCATGTAGCCAAAGACTTCATTAGTCGGAGGTCAAGCCCCTTGAAAGCGTGGGATCACTGTGCCTTGGACTATGTTGGAGATGATGATAGCTCCCAAGATGCGATCAGATGTAAGATCTATATAGCATTTTGGTATTTTTGTTGCCACAGTCGAGCTCTTTCGAGTGACTCTTTCTTCTTTTTCAGCCCTGTCTCTGCAAGATACTCCTGCTTGAATGAGTAAGCTATTTGCTTAAGAGGCGCAACCATGCTCTGTTTAGCCCTACTCTCTCATAAATCCTCAACCTGACTCATCTTTTTTATTTCAGGTTCCAGTCTTCCACCAAGAGATAAACATCCCTACATTTAGGATTTAGGGTCCTTGTTCTCGAGGATACCTCCTCCTTTGGCGCTAGTGATATGCAAGGCCCTCATCCTGCAACCAGCTATAGCAAACATGACCCTTTTAGAGTATGTATGTGCTTTTGGTGATTAATGACAACATAGTTAATGCGACTAACATGTTTGTTAAGTATATGCTTTAGTAGGTCTCATGGATGCAACATGCGAAGAAGCCACCGAAGCGGGACAAAGATTTGATTAAATTGGACAAGTCCCAGGAAAAATGTACACGTCGGATGGTCCGGCACTGAAGGGCTTGTACACACTGGAGTGTTTTGTCATAAGTAGGAATTTGAAGTTGTACACGCCGCATGGTTTGACGTTGAAGTGTTGAACACACTAGAGTGTTTCTCAGAGGAAGATTTGGAGTTGTACATGTCGGATGGTCCAGCTTATACACCGGAGGCTTCACCGTAGCAATGTCCAGAGGGATTTCCTTCAATTCAATGGAAGAATAGGATATATACACCGGTGGGTTTGATGCTTGCATCGGAGGAATCGCCAGAGGATTCACAGAGCTACAATAGCTAGTGATAGCTGGCAATGACAGGCTTTGAGACCCATTGGATGGTCCAGTGTTTGGAAGTGGTTCACGCCAGAACCTGTGAAAAATGTGACGTTGGGGCAACAGCTAGTTCGCAGGTTTGATGCTATAAATATCCCTCCTCACTCGGTCATTTGAGTGTATTGGAGTCCAGAGAAGCTCACATACACTTGAGGAGAGATCCAAGCCACCAAAGTGCTAAAAGTAATCATCCAAGGTAATTAGCACAAGATTAGGGAGTGATTAGCGCTATTAGGCCTAGACAGAGTTGTTTCTAGGTGTTATTGCCTAGAGAGGGGATCAAAGAGTGATCCTACCTTGTACCAAGTGGTACGCCGACGCCCTGGAATCTTGGTGACTCGCCAGAACTGTGAGCCTTGGTGGCTCAAGCTTGTTTACACTCTGACTTGGTGTGGAGTGGTGGCAAGACACTTGTATGGGGACGTGGAGACCCTTGCCTTGGTGGCTCAAGATCCAAAGTAAAAACAACAACAAGTGACCAGAAGAGAGGCTTGTGGTAAGCCTTGCCTTAGTGGCTAGTGCCTCAACCTACTTGAGACCTAGGTGGCTTAATGGTCATGACCGGGTGCTATCCGAGAGCAATAGCCTAGGTGGCTGCTCTAACGTGGACTAGGGGTGACATTTATGCTATCGATATCATAGGATAAAAATTCTTTGTGCCGAGTTTGCTCTCTCTACATGCTTTATGTTTCCGCATTACATGCTTGCAAATTACTTTTGCATGCTTACCTTTCTATAGTAGTTTGATAGGATTGGCTATAGGTTGCAAATCTTTTTGAATGGTAGAGTAGACAAACTAGATGAACCTAGAGCACATTTAGATATAAATTGATATAGGTTTATCTTGTGAATTTTTTTGGAGTTGATTAGTTTTAAGTGTCCTAATTCACCCTCTCTCTTAGGACGTCACTGATCCCTTTTACCAGCACTGTTTTAGGAGAAGCTAAGGCCAAGGGGAAAGCGCCGGCTGATCGAGAGGCCGAAGGGTCTCCTCTATCCAGGATATCATCCTATCCATCTGATCCACCGCCCCTCAAGCGCACATGAAGAAGAAGTCAACTGGTACTGACATCGAGTTGTCAGGTGATCACTTATCTAGTTGCTACTCTAGGTATCGAGCACATACCAACTAACACCCGATCTATATGAGTGGCCTTTCTATAGGAAACAACCAGAGCTCCTCCTCGATCACCTCCTCAAGTAGCCGCTGCACCTGGCGACTCGGTAAGAGAGTTAACTTGTATCAAGTTGCCCCCTTATGTTGGTCATTCTTCTGAGCGCTCGCTCGATAAGTCCATAATGATGATGAATCATTGTGGATGGGTTTCTTGCAGGCAATGGCTGCTCTGGTTTCACTAGACCCCCAGGAGATCCCTTCGATACAACTGATCCAAGATGCTGGTATGATGAAGAAGAAGATATCAATGAAGAGGAAGAAGTCAAATGTCCTTTCAAGCATCACGTTTGCCAAAAGGTTTGACTTGAGTATTTGCCTTGACTCGTAGCTTTCCTCTCCATTCTTGACCCTGTCGATTGCAGGTCGTCACGTATGAAGGAATTGAAGGAGCAGACGGCAAGCGGTTTTGTCGGTTAGCTGGTTCTAGCTTCCTCCGTCATGCCACCTTCACCTTCTCGAGTAGGTCAACCTCCCACTGATGCACCTAAACCAAACTCAAAGCTCAACGCAGCTGAGGCCCTAGTGACAACGCCAACTGCTGACCCTTGGGAAACAATAGAAGATCAAATCAAGGTTGTAGGCGCCCAAGTAGCGGTTGTCAAGGCTCAGTATTTGGCAATCAATCATACTGACTGCAAGAGAGCTCTCGAGGAGAAGGATGTCCTGCTTGCCGCTAGCCAAGAGAAGATCAATGGTTAGTTTAACTGTAGATCATTAGTGCATGACCCGAACATTTAACTACTGATGCTAAATTGTTTTCATTTGCTTTTCCAGCTCTTGAAATTGACTTGAAGTCAAACTCAAGGCTGTTGATGAGGCAATAAAATTCATCAATAAGAGAGATAAAGAAGTGGAAAAACTCAAGGGCACTTTGAACAAGGCAGAGACTGATCGAACGTTGTGGCTGCTAGTCGAGACACTACAGTTACAATGCTTCAGAAGCTGAGGGATCTGACCCTCAACCGCATCAACCAGTCGGCTTCCATCAGCGCCGAGACGATGCTTGTCTCCTCAAGAGCTACAACCTCAGCCTTGACACGTCAGTAGTGACGGAGAGGTTCGAGTGCTCTGCAGAGGAGGCATCGCACATTATTCAAGGCATCGTGCCTCTGATCCCTACTTTCGTTGAGTCTTTACCACTTAGGTTGCCTGGAGGCACAAGTGAGGGTAGTCCTTCTAGCTGATTTACTGTACACTACAAGAAATCTGCTAATATATGACGTTCCATAATCATCATAGATACATGCATTTTTGTCACAAAAGTATAGTCTATTACGATCTGGTGACAAAATTATGATGGTCACTGATTACACATCTCTGATTGCAATTTGTGATGAAAAATAATATTTTCGTCATAGTTTTATGTGATGATCTCACTTTTTCATAATGTTATGGCAAAAATTATCGTCATAGATTAGGCAATTTTTGTCACAAATAAGTGGCCGCGACAACGCCACATGTTTATAGAGCCAATCAGTTTGACGTGGATTCCAAGCTGGATCTGACATGGCTATTACTTGTGATGACTGTCTTTCGTCACAAAACCGTGGACACTGCAGCCCAAGCCCATTATTTGTGGGTCGTTATATGTAGCCTTTGCAATCCAACTAGTCAAATATTGCATGGGCCTGGGTTGCTTAGGTGGCCTATTTCCGACATTATGGCCTTGTTTTATGATGTTCTTGTGGCCCAGTTTTGAGACATTCATCACTAAACTACAGTCTATATTATCACTAAGCAGCATACATACAACCATAGAAAGAAGAATAGCTACAGAAATATACACATCCATATTGTTGACGATAGATATCACATATCCCAAGTCATAGCATTACATAAGACATCACAAAAAAAGAGTAACACCCAACTAGCAATATGACCCCATCTAGAATGCACCACAGTGAAACAACAAAAGCAGTAGATCGCATCCATAATTTGAAGCTGGCAGCACTGTGAAGAGGCATCAGTACCAAGTTTTAGGTAGTTGGATTCACCCAACAAAAGCAGTGTCAAGCTGGCAGCACTATGAAGCTGCATCAGTACCAAGTTTTAGGTACTAGGATTCACCTGACCCTGATTGAAGTACAAGAAATGATGAAGCAGGGCATTTGTTTCTTCTGTTGTCTTCTTCAAGTGTTCAATCTCTTGTACGTGCATGTTGCTTGCTGCTTCCACTTCTTGTACTTTCTTCTTCGAGGCTTCTAGCTCTTCTTGCTGACATCTCTCACCAAGAACATGAGAAACAACTTCTGTAGCAAACATTGGTTCCTGTCCATCTGGTACAAGTTGAGCCACGATGGCTTCCATATCAGCCTATCAATGGAAGGATTACACATCAACAGCAAAATATGATACCAAAAAAAAACTAATGATTAGTGAGATGTGCAGGTTCACAATACATTGCACGTGTTCGATAGTAACAAATTGAGAAGGTACTGAACAAAATCTAATCAAAGTTAACACAAGGGTCATAGCATGTGGTAGCTGAAGTACACAACCAAAAGCTTAGCTGAACCAAGAATTATCATTTATATTGTACTGTTGTAGCAATAGACATGGAGAAGCGTGACTTACAATGGCATTCTTCACTAGCTCGCTGAAACCAATTTTCTTGCTATTTTGACACTCCTTGAAGAGGTCAATGGTGGTTGGTTCTTCATCTTTATATTTTTCATGCTTCTGAAATGTTGTTTAAATAATATTAAACTGTTAGCTTTGAACATCGTTAGCAAGGGATTCATGCTTAATGATAAATATTAATTCTTTACTTCTTACCATGGCATGGCAGTGTGCAATGTAGCTCCGAGAACCGGTCTTTTGCTGGAACTAGACTTTCTCTCAATGAAATTTGTTTTTTAGACAATTTTCCAACATAAAGATACATTGATGTAAGACAATAACATATACATGCTCAAAAGGACCATGTACTTCCATATACCTTGTGCTTTGTGCTGGACCACATCCGCACCAGATCTCTTCATTGCTCATCAATCATAGTCTTCACCGGAGAGGTGGTAATCACTTCGTTTGGTGGAACATTATCGAAGTAGCATCTTTTGAGCATCCATCGCATCTGTCTTTGCCCCCCTGAGCATAACAATGCATGCACCTTTGACTGGCTTAGAACTAGTATCCATGGTGAATTGACCCTATGAAAAGTGCATGAGCATCATGAAAGTGAGATGCGAAGGATACAACCATCTATGATAGAACAGGTAAAATGGAAACAAAATTCACTTATTGCCAAGTATCAATATTACTTACATCAATTTTGCTAATGAAGTCTGCAAGATAAGACTCATTTCCCTTGTACTCCTTCTAGTGTGGAACGATTGGCACATGCTGCCTTAGTATGATCCCACCCTTTGATGCAAGTTTAGCAGCTTGCTTAGGTGCCTCTGGCCGTCTCTTCCCTTCAGTGATGTTGATTGCAACCTTAGTGCATAGCCCTCTACTTAGCTTATCTAGACCTTTGCTCATATTGGTTCCCTTGTTCCCTCCCTGGCTGCTGGTATGTGAATCTAACAAATGGCATACATAAAGTTAGTGTGAAGCATATTTGCATATAAAAAAGGATGTAGTTGTAGTCACTTGCCTCCATCACTCATCTGGATATGTTGTTGACTTTGGGTAGGAGAAGTAGTAGGGAACGATGCTTCATGTGTGACAGCAGAAGGGCTTTGGTTGTGCAGGTCATGTGGAGTCGTACCAAGGCCATCGTGTGTGGCAGCACAAGGGGTTTGGTTGTACAGATCTTGTGGTTCTGGAGTTGTACCAAGGTTAACTTCAGGATTTGAGGAAAATTCTTTGTTCCTCTACCTTGTGACTCGACCAGGTGGTTGTTTTTGTTGTTCCTGATCTGCCCACACTCTCTTTAGAGGCCTTGTCCCTCCTAGAGGCATCTTGGGAACCTTCTTCAAAATCTTTTTAGTAATCTTAGAAATCTGCGAGGCCTCATAGGCACAATACAAGAAGGATTAGATGCCAAATAAGAAAAATGTATATTCAAAACTAATAAAAGAAAATTATGTCACCACACCACTTCACTAGTGTTCTACCCCTCCCCCCCCAAGGAAAAAAAGTATAAGTGCGGATGCAAGCACACCTTTTTTTTTTTGCTAGCGAACATGGTTGGAGTGGCATCCAATGCATCCTTCTCAGGCACTAAGGTGTCATTGAACTCAGCTGGTTTAGATTCCTCGTTGTCTTGAGGGTCATACTCAGAACCTGATTCGTGAGGAGCACTATCCTTGCAGCGTAATGTCGCATTGCTAAGTATAGAAACTAATGATTTGATGCCAAGTGATTGTAACCTTTGATTGTTCCTCCTCATTTCTGCAGCCCTCTTTTTCTCATATTTGGTTGCTAGGGCTTCTTTACATGAATAAAAAAAATTAATTTTAAGAGTGTTTGTTTGAATTGCATGTAGAAGGTAGACGGTTACATATAAGAAGGTAATTATTTAAGTTTACTATAAATCTACAAACATGTTCTTGGCATTGACTAGATAGTCATACAGAACAACATGTATTATAAGATTACCAAATAATTTGACATGAACAAAGTGCATTGTGCGGTATCTAGGGCTTCTTGACATGAATAACATGCTTGCAGATTGGGGAAATTTAAATAGCATACAAAATCTAACCCAAATATAGTAGAATCCCTGAATAAAAAAAATAATCCATACAAAGAAAACAATGGAGACCTCTTTAAGAGGCCATCAAGTAGGAACATGACAATAATTACCCCCCTAAATAGACAATGGGTGGGTAGGGTTTTGGGTTACAAATCACTTCATTGCGAATGCCATGCGAGGGATTTTCACCCTTAATTGGAAAGAACTAGAATCGAAGAACAAGAATAGGAATTGAAGAAATTAGATGGGGATAAGTTTACCTATGCAATACCATGCTCATGCATCCATCTTCTTTCTCGGCATGGCACCACACAGGCTGTTGCTGTTGGCACAGTTGAGGAACCCTGATTGGGAATGTGGTGGTAGGGTTTCGAGGATGCTAGATGGGGGCTGCAGTGGCTAGGGTTTGGACGAGACTAGATGGGGGATGCCGGTTCAGAGAGCAGGAGAGCATATGAGGAATGGGGATGATGTCGAGTCAATATCAATGTTTTAGGTGGTTTTACTTTTTTATCCTCGGTGTGGTGCGTGAGCTCTAAACCTCCCCTTCGTGCGGTGCCAGGGAAAAAATAGTCTTTTAATATCCAATTTTTTAGGCAGCTGGTGGGATGTGCCCTTGTGTTTGGCGTGGTGGTGCCCTACCGTGCCAATTTTGTCAGGCAGGTAACGGGATGTGTTCGGCGCCTTACAATGCCAATTGTTTCAAATAGTAACATATATGCTTATATATGTTGTTGTAATGAAATTAATTTGTTATGTTATACTAAAATGATAGTTAAAAAGATTTTAATATGTTGTTAGGACGAACTTTGCAATACCATTTGTGTAATGCGTACTGATACAAAACCAAATTTCACATCTTGTTGCTTTGCATCACTGATGCGAGATCTCTCTCCGTCCCTTGGGCCTCTGGTACCCTGCCCTCCGACCCCTTCTAAACTTTCTTACCTAATCAAAGGCAGTAGCAGACCACCACCGATTCCAGGTGCATGTTCTAGATTTCTTATATATACACCCCTGACTTATCGTCCGGTCACTCTGTGCTAGCTCTTTCGTCCCTCAGCCCTTTCCTACCCTAGAACCCCCGTCCTCCAATCCCTTCTGAATTTGCATAAGTAGTCAATGGCACTAGCGGGGACCGTCACCGATTCCAGGTGTGTCTTTTAGCTTTATTGTATATACACCCCTGACTTATCGTCCGATCTCTCTGTGCTAGCTCTTTCGTCCCTTGACCCTTTGCTACCCTAGAGGCCTCATCCTCTAATCCGTTCTGAACTTACGTACATAGTCAAAGGAAGTAGCGAGGGCCGCCATCGATTCCAGGTGCGTCTTCTGGCTTTCTTATATATATAGGGAAATTAACAATTTGCCACTTTGCCCCTGATAAGAGTGGCAAATGAGAAAATTTTTGTGTCACTGACACATGGGGCCTAGTGGCAAAAAAATTAGTGCCCCATATATATACACCCTCGACTTATCGTCTGATCTCTCTGTGCTAGCTCTTTTGTCCCTTGGCCCTTTGCTACCCTAGAGCCCCCGTCCTTCGATCCCTTCTGAACTTGCGTACGTAGTCAAAGGCAGTAGCGGAGGCTGCCACCAATTCCAGGTGCGTCTTCTAGCTTTATTATATATACACCCCCGACTTATCGTCCGATCTCTCTGTGCTAGCTCTTTCGTCCATTTGCTACCCTAGAGCCCCCATCCTCCAATTCCTTTTGAACTCTCTGTCCTCTGGGCCTATGGTACCCTGTCCTCCGATCCCTTTCTTACATAATCAGAGGCAGTAGTAGACCGCCACCGATTCCAGGTGCATCTTTTAGATTTCTTATATATACACCCCCGACTTATCGTGTCCTTATGTAGCTATACTAGCTATCTAGGTGCCGCGCATCGACATAGCGTTGCCGCAAGGGTGGTCTCTGACACAGTCCTAGCCAAATGGGCTGCCTGGCATGGCAGGGGCTGGGCATGAAGCCGGCATGGCCAACATAGGCACAATAGTCCCATCGAGTGGTGCTAAGGGGTTGTAGCATGGGCCCAGCCTAAAATTGTCCTGGGCCGTGCTAGGGGGTTGTAGCACGGGTCAAGCTAGGCCTCCTTCCTCTCCGTCTTGGACTCTCGATCGTAGGCTCATCAACGCGCTGGCACCCCTGAGCGATAGAGGCACTGAACGCCCTAACCCTACACCAATGCCTAATCCTAGTGACTTGTGCCGTCGGTGGCCAGCCCGCCGCACCGCCACCGCCCGACGAGGAGCCTAGGAGGAGCTCATAATCCTTTTGCCGATTCCTTCCTCCCTATCCACACCACCACCACCACCACCACACCATCACCCCACAGCCCAGCCGCCCAAGGTGTCACAGCGCCTCCCTGATATGTCGCAGTCATCCGCGGCTCACAGCTTAGGTTCGAACCATAGCTCATCGTCGTTGGGGTTTGCTCAAGAGCTTGTGACTGGGTTGCCATTGATCCAGTGCCTGAACTACAAGAAGGAGAAGGTGATGGAGCTGACCGCAAGAACCAAAGAGAATTACGAGAAGAAGTTCTTCAAGTTCCCTCAAAACCACCATGCAGTGAGTTCGATTTACTTGTTTGTCAAATCGATTATTCAATTTCTAAGAATTTCGTCTCAATTTCATATGCAGTTGCCTAATCAATGCCAATTTTACATGTTTCAACTAGAGTATGAGAAATTACTTGGCAAGACTGCCATGGAAGCGGCCTCTGTTGAAGGTGGCGTCCCTTATATCTTGGAAGCAACCACCGGGTCGAAGTTGGAACTGCAAGAATTGAAGAACCTAAAGTTGGAAATGGTTGAAGTGAAGAAAGAGTTGCTTTCGGTGAGGAACAAAGCATAGTTTGTGAGTGGTTTTGAAGCAAAAAATTGTCGAGATGCATGCTTGGGGCAAAGCTCTTCTATTTTTGGCTTCTGTCAATGTTGTTCTTGTGTTGTTGTCAATTGTTGTGCTTCTAGTCCAATAGAATGTTGTTCGGGAGAGGTTGAACCTGCTGCTCATTGGCATCGTTGATCTGTTGTCCATTAAATTAGCTAGCAAGTAGTTTTAGTGACGCGTGTTGTGTAATTGGTCATGTTTGTAACTCTTTGGAATGCAATTAGCTAGTGAGCAATGGCAGTTAACATTATTTTCAGTGATAATGTTGTGAATTGGTGATGCTTGTGAACTAAATATAACTAAAGTTCAGTGAGTTCAGTGAGCAAAAGGCTCTAGATTTTGTATGCATTTGAGTTCAAAATGATAATGTTGTGAAGTTCAGTGAGTTCAGTGAGCATGTAGCAGTGAGTTCAACATGTATGCATGTGAGCATGTATCAGTGAGTTCAGTAAGCAAAAGGCTCCAGATTCTACTGTCGTCGATCCGCTGATTCAATTAGCTAGCAAATAGTTTCAACTACTAAGTTGAGCATTTGAGCTGCTCCTCCTACTGCTGCTGCTAAAAGCATGTATGACCAGTGACACAAATAAGTTCCGGGAGCAGAAATAAATATAAGGCACAAGCTCCTGCTGCTGCTAAGTTCATAGAATAAAAATAAGACAACTAATGGTGGTCTAGAGATAAAAGCAGCAGCAAGTGTTTACATAAGACAACAAATTGTCTGGAATACAAGTAACAAGAACATGTCTACAATACATTACAACAAAACTAGCTGACTACTCATCATCATTATCGCCACCAGGAATTGTGCAACCTTCAATATCACTAAAGTACTGCCTCTCAGTATCATCTTTGTCGCCAGACTCCGAATCACTAAAGACATCATCAATTTGTTTGCGAATATTTTCAACTATAGATATGTCAATAATAATCTCACCATATTTATCAACGCAACGCTGATCCTCCACAATATCTTCATTATCTTGCACCGGACATGGAGTGGAGTCATCATCTTGGTATGCAAGTCCATTGGGTCCCTCCTCCATGTCATTTTGTGAGATTCTCCACAAATTCCTATGCTCAAATTTTTGCACAAGTCTCCAATTGCCACCATACTTTGTGTCTGGCAATTACAAAATCTTTGTCGGTTGTGTCACTAGAATGAAAGGATCATCTTTATACCAGCAGCTGCCCATGTTGATGCTTTTGAAATATCCATCATCTTTAATTCATGTCTTCGTACCATCTAGATCATACCACTCAGAACTAAATAAGACAATGGATCGGTGATCTTCCAAGTTTGAGTTATACTACAACTCAATAATTTCTTTGAGACCACCATAGAAATCAATATAGTCACCAGATTGCAACACTCCACTATTTTGTGTCTTCTTATTCTCCTCACGCTCAAGAGTGTGATATCGAACACTGTTAACAATACAGGCTGAATATAATCGGACTCACAGATTTGGTTGACATGATAATGCATAAAAGTCATCATCGACCTCCTCTTTATGCATGCAGCGCAGTCTTGCAATCTGTACAAGGAAAATGTATAAAATGACAAGGAAAATGACAAGGAAAATGTGGAAAACTCACATGCTTCTTAAACCATGTGGCAAATCCCTTCTCAAGCCTTTTCTCAAGATCATGACTATTTTCTGTCGCTAGCTCTTGTCTGCATAGCCTACAAACCAAAGATTCATAGCTAAATAATGGGTTACATACTTCAAACAAAATTATAAAGTGAAGAAGGGACACATACTTGATATATGGCTCAACATCAGGACAAGTGTTCAGCACATACCAAACCATCTTGTCATAATGATCTTCAAGATATGTAATCCTTGAGGCTCCAAGTAAAGCAACACCATGCTTGAAAACAGATAAGTCATCGGCTCTTAAATCAACATGCTCCCTACTTCTTCCCTCCCTATTGAATCTTGTCTCAACATCATCGAAGTACATTGAGCAGAAAGTCAAGCACTCATTTGCAACATATGCTTCTGCAATTGATCCTTCAGGCCGTGCTCTATTCCTCACAAAACGCTTCAATGTGCATAGCCTCCTTTCGACTGGGTACATCCGTCCATATTGAACTGGCCCTCTAAGGATTGCCTCATCAGGCAAATGAATAGCTAGATGCAAAATAACATCCAAGAATGTTGGAGGAAAAAATTTCTCAAGCTTGTATAAATGATTGGGTTTTCAGCTTTCAATTTATTCAAAGCATCTAACCTTAGAGTTTTACAACATAACTGTCAAAAGAAAATTCCCAATTCATCATATGCTTCATATAGCTCCTTATCCATGATTCCACGGATGGCAGTAGGTAGAATTCTTTGGAGAAGGATATGACAATTATGTGTTTTCAGTCCTTGTAACTTGCATCCATCAACAGTAATACATGTTGCTAAATTAGAAGCATACCCATCTGAAAATTCCACCTTCCTTATAAATTCACAAATTGCAAACTTCTGGTCTTTCTTCATTGTATACCATGTTGATGGCATGGAATATGAATTTCCATCTAGCTGTAAGTGTAAATATGATCGTATGCCCATATCTTCCAAATCAAGCCTACCATTAAGCGTGTCCTTTGTCTTGCCATCAATTTTGATAATTTTCACAAGAAGGTTGTCACATATATTTTTCTCGATGTGCATTACATCAAGATTATGCCGTAGCTTCAAACTCGACCAATACGACAAGTTGAACAAACAAACCCTTCGGCTCCAACATTGACCATTGGCTTGATGCTTCCTTTTACCCTTTTGGCTATGAGGTTGCTTTCCTGGTCTAACATCTTCGACCCTCTCCAGTTGTTCCATTAGCTCCGCTGTACTGAATTCCCTTGGCTTGTCATGGGTTTCAGTCTCGCCATTAAAATCTTTCCTTTTTCACCATGGATGGTCTCGTCGAAGGAAACGGTTGTGGCCAATATAATATATCTTGTTCCTTATTTTCTTTGAGCAAGGATATTTGTCGCAATGCACACATGCATAGTAACCTCTCGTTGTTTTCCCTGACAATATGCCCAATGCAGGATAGTCGTGGATGCACCATATAATTGTTGCATGTAGATGAAATATTCTACCACTACATGCATCGTAAGTATGAACACCCTTCCAAAGCTCCAGCAATTCTTCTATGAGAGGCTCCAAGAACACATCAAAATTCTTTCCTAGAGATTTATGACATGGGATTAGTAAGGCCATCATGAAGTTCGATTGATCTATACAGACCCACAGTGTCAGGTTGCAAGGCATCACAAAAACTGGCCACATACTATAGGATGAGTTCATGTTGCCAAATGGATTGAAGCCATATGTTGCAAGCCCAAGTCTCATGTTTCGTAGATCTTTTGCAAACCAACAATATTGTCTATCAAACTCTTTCCATGCGTCACCATCAGCTGGATGGTTGAGTTCATTCTCCACTGGTTGCCGCTTCAACTTGTGCCATTGTGCCTCCTCTGCTGTTTTTTTAGACAAACATCCTCTTTAGCCTTGAAATCAATGGGAAGTGCCATAGTACCTTCACAAGAATCCGTTGCCCTACATCTGCATTTTTCCACCTTGATTCACCACATATTGGGCACTCATCCTTGTTGGCATTCTCTTTCCGAAACAAGACACAATTATTCTTGAACACATGGATTGCATCATAGCCAAGTCCCAGTACACGAATAAAATTCTTTCCTTCATTGTAAGATTTGGGAAGTGAGCAAGATGGGAATGCAGCGGACAACAACATCAGAATAGCAATAAATGCAACATTGCTTATCCGATAGAATGACTTGATATGAAGTAACTTCACCACAAAGGAAAACCTTGAAAACTCAGCACATCCGGGGTAAAGATTACTCTTCATCTCTTCTATGACACTTGCAAACATTGAATGCCCACCATGCTGGTCCTCAGCTGTGTACAGCTCTTTTACCATATTAGGAATTCTATCATCATCATCTTCATCGTCATTCAGACCAACATCCCATTCATGCCCAGGTTCTATAAATCTAGCGATTCATCCGCATGGTGTCCTTCCATATGAATATCACCAGCCAATGGTTCTCCATGATGGTGCCACCTGTTATATGTGCTCGACATCCCATGAATATATAAGTGAGCTTCCACAAGTCCTTGACATCGATGAATCTGATTCAGACATTTACGACACAGGCAAAGTATTTCAACATCCTCATCAAACCTTTCATGAATAAACTTCATGAACTCTGCCACCCCTTTGAGATGTTTAGTACTAAATTGTCTAGAATTTATCTAGCTTTGATCCATCTGTCCAGTAAATTAAGTAATGTACAATAGTATAGTAAATAAATCAACATTTTTGCCCATTTAATATCAATCTCATGGCTACTATACAATATAAATTGGATGAACATATATCCTAAGATTCACAAACATGGTGTCACAGTATCTATAGATTGTGCAGAATTTACTCTAATTAGACCATGTAACAACTGAATCACACATAGGGAGAGAAATAACTAGCAACTGTTAGCAACACTAACCAAGCTAACCATAGGCCCATGAATCTAACTAAAAATATTGCAATGTAGGTGGCAACGTAGGCTATACCTTTGATTCGAAGCATCACTAGTGGCGCAGTGGTCGAACAACAAAGGGTGAGCTGCGGATGCAGCCTGACCTGGCGACCTTCGATCCGCAGGAGGGGAAGACATAGCCAGGCACTGGGTCCTAGGTCCTGTGGCCCGCGGCGATAAGTTCCGTAGCAGTGGAAGATAAGCTGTGTAGCACTCCTTGGAGGAATGTACCTCGATGGCGGGCGGCACATCCATCACCTGCGCGCAGGTATTTCAAAAGTATTCCTCTACCCAAGTTCAAAACAGGTCAGGGCTAAATCTTTGGGGAAGTCGTTAGATAGAAATTTAGTTCAGATAATATTCTATAGCTGCAATGGCACATTCACTTTGATAGTGTGGTGGTAAGGTTGGAGCACCTTATTGTACTAATCGCATGTTTGATTCCGGATGACCCATTTTTGTTGCTACCTTTTGTACTCTATACAGCAAATGCTAACATGTGGGACCAAGTATTCTGTGGGACCCATGCTAACTTGTGGGTTCAACCTGTCAACCTGTACTAATCAAAGGGGACAACTAGTCAGTGGGACCCATGAAGACATGTGGGCCTAATTTCCACGTTGGTTATGTTTGCCAGCAATGATGAAATAGATTTATGATGATCTTGTTATTGTTTATGATGATGAAGTTTGTGATGGACTTAATCCTTTTTTGTCACTAACAACAAGGCAACTGGCGATAAGTGGCCCTAGGGTGCTTTATGACGAATTGTTGAAAACATCGTCATAAATTGGCTAAATTTGTGACAAAATATTTTGTTATCACTGAAAAATCGTCATAGATTAATAGATTTTTTGTGGTCTGTAGCTTTCGACTCAAAACATTTGAAACTTATCGTGTGATTAGGGGATGCCTATAATAGTAATGCTATTTTTCTTGTCTAGCATGATATTGCCTACTATTTCCTTATCATTGAAATACAGTTAGCATGAGTAGATGCAATACTGATTAGTACATGTTATGACCATCCTCGGAACTGGCTTACTGCATATCCGTTAATAACTAAAAGCTCAACTAAACACATTATTAAATACATCGGTCCTCAAGTAAGCACTCGAAGTAGCCGAGAGAGTAAGAAAAAAGAAAAACACTAATGAAAAACTAGAAAAAAAAAAGAGATAACATGATGATTTTTACAAACTTTTACCAACTTGCGTATTTAACCAGCATGCGAACATGAACTTGATAGAGAAACACATACAAGACCAGCTTGAACTTCATAACCTTGTGGGGAGTTAGGCGTGAGATATCTGACAATATCTAAGACCATTATGCCTTATGAGGTATAGTTGTTCGTCATCAACTCAACACATGTCTCTGTTGGTTCTATCCATTGTAGTCAACGCATAACCAGATAAACTTTTGCAAAAAAATATGTATTTACGAAACATGGCATTACTATGTAGTCCCTGACTCTCTGGTCGAGGAGAAGATTTCCCGATCAAAGAGTAAGAAAGAACATACCTGTACCATCGAAAATGTATGATGTAGCCTCCGACTGTCTACTCAATGACTGGATCAAGTGGAGAGTAAAGTCGTAGTATTGAAAGTATGCAATGTATCCCCTGACTCTCTGTTTCCTGTGATAACAAAGACATAGAGTAGAGTTGTAGCATCAGAAAAAAAAACCGACGTGGCCCCTGACTCTTCACTCAATGATTGGATCGAATAAAAAATGGAGCATAAGCGCTAACATTACGGGATGTAGCCACCGGCTCTCTGGTTGATGTGATAATCAAAACAGAAAGTAAATCACAAGCATAAAAAATGTATGATGTAGCCCCTGACTCTCTACTCAATGATTGGATTGAGTGGAGAGTAGAGCATAAGGATTGCCTTCATTACTTTCGACCATATGATCGAAGATGTAAACCTACGAGCATATGGCTTCTCATATGTTATGGTCATCGAGTGAATTCAAACAGTCGGGTAGGTGAACATTAAAAATCCACTCCTGTTCATGCTCGTTTTTACCGCAACCCTTGATTTGACGTTCCATAATGATGCAACATCCCACCGTTCCATAATTTCCCAGTGACACCTCAGCTTCTGCCTGACTTGCAACCGAGGCGACCTCAAAATTGTAACTGGTGTTATCAGATCTTGACGGTTCCGTTTCCATAGTATGACCTGTTCCCATGACTATAAATAAGGGGGATCCAAGGCCATCTATTTTTCACCCCGTCTCCTCCCATGGGCTGGGATGGAGATCTTGAGACCATGGCCTCCACTCCACTACCATCTCCCAGTCAATGCCCAGAAAATGAAGAAGGAGGATCTCTCTCCCCAAAGCCTCTCACCATGGTTTCATCGGGAGTCATCATCATCTCGTCCAATGAGGAGGAGTCGAGTGAGGGGCATAGAAGAAGTAAGTGCAGAATGTCCATTACGGGTCGTGGACCCTTCACCCTACACCTCCGGCACTTCCTCGACACCGATGCACTTTTAAGTAGTGGCTCGCCTAAGCGCCTTCCCGAGATCGATCAAACTATTTCACTTATGATCTGGCCGTGGGCAAGCAGCGCAGGAGCAGGTGACGCAGGTTGCGTAAGAAGTGGATGAAGATAATGATGCTCTTGACGAGATCATCGACCAAGTCGCCGATTGGGTCTTCGACAATGGAGCCCCTGAGTTTTCGGTGGTGAAAAAAGTGCGGTCATCATCTCCGTTGATAATCGCCAGATCGTCTCCACATCCCGCGGAGGGTCCTTCGACGTTGGTTAGTAGCTTCAGCACGGGTAGGGTCTTTGCCTCGACCATTTTCCCTAGCCCTTTTGCTGGTCGGCGGCTAGTCCCCGGAGCGATCAACTTCCTCCCAAGGAGTGGAAGAGGTTCCTTGACTCGTGAGGGCCAGTAGGACCTTCCCTATTTGCAAGGGCTAGGCGAATCATTTCTATGAAATTTACACTAGCCACACAGGTCAAAAGAAGAAGACAAACTATGTAATAGGATATTTAATCTGATTAAATGTAATCGACTTACCTTAAATTACCTTATCTATGAATAAAACTGTCAAAGTTTATGGATATGCCACGAGTTTTTGAGCACCGTTTGGAGTAGATAATCTCATTGATCCAGATTGAGTAACTTTGACTATTATGTAGGTCCCTTCCTATTTAGGTGATAACTTGTGGCGCCTAGCCTGTTTCTGCACCTCTCGAAAAACAAGGTCCCCGTCAGTGAGTTTCTTTGGCTGGCTCTTCTGACTCTGATATCTAGCAACGCTTGTTGATACTTAGACGCTCGAATAGATGCTTGATCACGATACTCCTCAAGGAGGTTGATATCATCTGCCTGCAACTGCTCTTGCCCTCCTTCTGAGTAACTTTCCACTCGTGGCGATCCAAACTGCAACTCAGTCGGGAGCACTACCTCTACCTCGTAGACTAAGAAGAACAGAGTTTCGCTGGTGGCTCTGTTAGTCGAGGTGCGAATGGTCCATAGTACTGAGGGAAGTTCTTTCACCCAGCATTTCGAGTAGGCTTTCAACTTATCAAAGATCCAAGTTTTAATACCCCGTAAGACTATACCATTGGCGTGCTCAACCTGACCACTACTTTGAGGGTGAGCTACTAAAGTGAAACAAGTTTTGATACCAAATTCTTTGCAAAATGTAATAAAGGTCCTGCTTCTAAATTGGCTACTGCTGTCTGTAATTATCCGATGCGGGGTGCCTTATTGAGTAATTATAATCCTCATGAACTTCTTAGCCGCTTCTCTGGTTATCTTTCCTACGGGTTCACCCTCGATCCATTTAGTGAATATGTCGATAGACACAAATAGTAACTTATAACCACCTTGGGCCCTTGGGAATGGTACCAGGGTATCCAAGCCCCAGACGAAGAAAGGCCAAGGCAAAGGACTTGTTTACAGAGCTTGGGTTGGTCGAGTGGTATGTCTTCTGAAAAATTGGCAGCTCTCGCACTTTTTAACCAGCTCGAAAACATCCAGAAGGGAAGTCGGCCAATAGAATCCTTGACAGAAAACCTTTCCGACCAAGGTGCGGTGATATGCATGATTACCATACGCCCCTCCATGGATATCGAGCAATATTTCATTGCCCTCTTCTTGAGTGATGCATTTCATTAAGATTCCTTTATTCCTCTTTTGGTAGAGCTTGCCGTCTACCAAAGCGTATAGCTTGGACTTATAAGCAATTTTCTCTATAGACGCATCATCATTAGGGATCCAAGTTGGTTCGCATTTGAGAAGTGTTGCTTCTGTGTCTGTAGATCCTGCCTCACCGACCTGACCTGACTACTAGTCGAGTTGGGCAGCATATGTACTCGAGGCTATCAAGATAGATAGTTTGAGGAGTTTCTCAATGAAGACTCTCACAGGTTTTTATGAACAAGATGAAGTGAGACTGGCGAGTTCATCAGTGGTGGAGTTATCACCTATCCAAATGTGTGTGACTTCCAACCCTTCTAACTTCTACTCAAGCTTTTGTATCTCTCTTAAATAAGTCGTCATATTATCGTTCAAGCATTGGTACTCCTTTTACACATGGTTTACGACTAGTTGTGAGTCCCTCTCACGAGTAGTCATCTGATTCCATGTGACGTAGCTATGCAAAGCCCGTTTACCAGTCCTTCATATTCTAGAACATTATTGGAAGCTTTAAATTCTAATTGAATGGTGTACGTGAGTTCGTCACCTGCTGGAGATTTGAGTATGATGCAAACACCCGAACCTTGGAGCATGAGCAATCCATCGAAGAAAAGTGTTCAGTGGTCCTCGACCACGTTTGGTTTTGTTTCTTCGATGTTTGTTCCACTCGGTGATGAATTCTGCTAATACTCCCAACTTAACACTCGTACACGGTGGATAGCACATGTTGAACTTGTTAAGTTTGACCGCCCATTATGTGATTCATCCAATTGCCTCCCAACTGCGTATAACATCCTTCAGTGGGTACGTCATCACAACAGTGACTTTGTGCACTTGAAAATAATGTCATAACTTCCAAGAAGTCATCAAGACTGTGTACATCAACTTCTGCACTTGTGGGTATCATAGCTTGGTAACGTGTAGGACTTCTCTCATCTTGTAAACAACTTTATAGATCTTGGCCTTTTTATCGGTACATTCCAGTTCGAGCACTAGGATTGTACTTACAACCTATGGGGTAACTGCAATGTACAAAAAGAGCTCCTCTTTGTCGATAGACAGGGTTAGAATCAAAGGAGATGATAAATACCTTTTCAAGTCTTGGAAAGCCTTCTTCACTTCTTCCATTCACTCGAACCGGCCATGTTTCTTCAGCAGCTTGAAGAAAGGCATCCCTCACTCACCCATCTTGGAGATCAATCGACTAAGGGCTATTGTGCATCCTGTCAGGTTTTTTAACTTCCTTTATTGTTTGAGGTGATCGCATTTGGTCGAGAGCCTTGATTTTACCCGAATTGGCCTCAATGCCCCAACTTGACACTAGGAAACTGAGAAGCTTGTCGGACAGGACGCCAAACATGCACTTCTCAGGCTAAAGCATCATAGAATATTTCCTATGGTTGTCGAATGTTTTCTTAAGGTCGTCAATCAATGCATCTTCAGTTTTAGATTTGATTACAATATCATCGACATATGCTTCAACATTACACCCAATTTGGGGTTGTAGGCAATTTTGAATACACCGTTGATAAGTAGCACCGGCACCCTTCAAACCAAAAGGCATCTTTACATAACAAAATACACCAAAGTGAGTAATAAAAACAGTTTTTCCTCATCTTCTTTTCCCATGCTAATTTGGTGATACCCTGAATAGACATCTAGAAAACATAGTAATACACAACCCGCCGTAGAGTAGATAATCTAGTTGCTGAGATGAAGAGGAAAAGGATCCTTATGATAAGCTTTGTTGAGGTCAGTAAAGTCGACACACATTCTCCACTTGCCATTGGCTTTCTTAACAAGAATAAGATTCACAAGCCACGTGGGATGATGAACCTCTGGAATGAAACCTGCCTTTAGGAGTTTATCGAACTCCTCCTGGATGGCTTGCTTTATGTCCTTTGCGAATCTTCATTGCTTCTGCACCACCGGTTTGGCACCAGGTTCGACAACTAATCGATCCTCGATCACCTCCCGAGGGACTTGGCTCGTCCGGTTAACATGCAAACACATCTTGGCTCGCTCAGAGGAAAGTGATGAGCTCGAGTCCCTATTTGGGGTCGAGGTTGACCCCTATCTTGATCATCTTGGCTGGCTCAAACGGGTCGATGGGCACTGCCTTGATATGACCATCATCCTTCTTATCCTTGCAACATCGTTGGTCTTACCCTTGGCGGAGACGGCGAACTTGGAAGTATCAGTGACACTCATGAGCTTGAAGTCCTTGGCACTGTCCTTACCCTTGGCAACATCTTGACACCTTTGACACTTAGACTCTATGTCTCTTGAGGTAGTCGTTGTTCGGCAGAAGTGCTCGACCATCTTCAGGCTCTGCTTGTCGCATTTGACCGCTGCATGTTGATCTCCCTTGACGGTTATGACCCCTTTGGGACTGGGGATTTTTGAGCCTCTGATACGCACAATGCACCACAGCCATGAACTTTCCCATAATTGGGTGGCATAGTATCACATTGTATGCCACCTCGAAGTCCGCAACATCGAAGGTCAGCTTCTCTGATAAGGGTCGGAGATCACCAACAGCAAGATACCGACGGAAACCTCCTCGGGGTGGCCCGATCTTCACGACAGTAGGTTGGAAATCACATGATAACTTGCTGCGAACAGCGGAGGATAACTAGCTTTATACCTGCCAAGGTTGGATGCGACCAAGCGACGGGGAGAGAGGCACCGAAACCGCGAAGACTTCGACTCGATATCCGAATGACCGCAGATCCACAAACCGGGACTAATCCACACAAAACGGTGCAGCCGTACTGGAAACCGTAGAGCACGAAGTAGAGGACCCCAGAGGGATCTCTTCATAAGTCCAGGAAGAACAAGGAAGAACAAGGGTGTGCAAGGCACTCAGCAGCTCGGCTGCAAACCATACAGGTTATGTGTTCATTCAAAATGATCAAAATTAATTGTCTTTTGCAGCAGTACATAGGGATATTTATACTAGTAACAAGTCTCTAAGATAAGTATGAACTGAAGTCTCCACGTTGGGAAGGTGGAAGGCCAACAGGTGAAGCACTCCCGAGATGGTCTTTAATTCCCGCGCGTCTCGGGGTCTTCTGCGCAGTCTTCACGAAAATGGCCATTACTCCTAGCTCGGAAGTCCAAATGACGTGCCGTCAGTTGCGTTGGAAACTAGACTTGAAGCACTTTCCAACCATGTATATTATGACCCCCGTCTCTTCCCGAGATGGTACAGTTTTGCCTTGGAAGTTGGAGCAGTTGCTGTGTAACACTGGGTCTTGGCGCGTAACCCATTCTCCTCGGGAGCAGCCGCCTTGGTGTTCTTGGCGTAACCCTCAGCGTCCTCGATGTAACCCGACATTGTCGCCTCTTGTGTAAACCTAAGTAACATAAGAGTACACGATTTAGGCAGTATATAATTCTCATCAATATCAAGGTGTAACCGAGAGAGGAAAGTATGCACCTCTTGTTGGAGTAACTTTGCACGGCTGCGTGTAACGGGTCCTTCATAGGCTTGAGCGCGTGTATCCATGGCTTTGCTTGGTGTAACCGGTGTTGCACTTGTCTCTTGAAGTGTAACCTTAGTTGGACTTGGTGTAACTTGTGGCGTAACCGATAGTGTAAGTGACACAGCCGGCGTAACCGATGCACTCGGGTTACGGATGGCTGGGATGTCCTCATCATCCTCCCCCTCTTGAAAAGGAGTCGTCCTCGACTCTTCCAATCCAAAGAAAGGAGACAGATCGGCGACGTTGAAACTTGTACTCACACCATAAGTACTTGGAAGATCAATTTCATATGCATTGTCATTGATCTTGCGAAGCACTTTGAAGGGACCATCGGCTCGGGGCTGCAACTTGCTCTTGCGTTGTTCAGGAAAGCGGTCCTTGCGTAGGTGCACCCAAACCAAGTCTCCTGGTTCAAACAACATCTTCTTGCGCCCTTTGTTTGCACGCTGCTCATACAGCTTGGTCATCTTCTCTATGTTTTCTCTTGCTCGATTATGAAGTTTCTTTACAAATTCAGCTCGCTTGCTTGCATCAAAGTTCATACGTTCCTGCATAGGCAAAGGCAAAAGATCGATGGGAGCAGTAGGTTTGAAACCATAGACAATCTCGAATGGACAAAATTTTGTGGTTGAGTGTACCGCCCTGTTGTATGCAAATTCCACATGAGGCAAGCTTTCTTCCCACAATTTCAGATTCTTCTTTAGGACAGCTCGCAACAAAGTTGATAGCGTGCGGTTCACAACTTCGGTTTGCCCATCAGTTTGAGGATGACACGTTGTAGAGAACAGCAGCCTTGTTCCAAGTTTTCCCCACAAGGTCTTCCAGAAGTAGCTCAAAAACTTGGTGTCATGATCAGACACAATGGTACGTGGCACTCCATGTAGACGTACAATTTCCCTGAAAAATAATTCAGCAATGTGTGAAGCATCGTCGCTCTTATGACAGGGAATAAAGTGTGCCATTTTGCTGAAACGATCAACCACAACAAAGATTGAATCCCTCCCCCTCTTTGTTCGAGGTAAACTAAGAACAAAGTCCATAGAAATATCTTCCCATAGAACACTAGGAATAGGCAAAGGGGTGTATAAACCATGAGGGTTCAAACGTGACTTAGCTTTGTGGCATGTTATGCAGCGAAGAACATGTCTCTCCACATCTCGCCGCATCTTTGGCCAAAAGAAATGATCAGCCAGCACTTGCTCCGTTTTCTTGGCACCAAAGTGGCCCATAAGTCCTCCGGCATGAGCTTCCTGCAAAAGCATTAGGCGAACAGAGCAATCTGGAATGCAAAGTTTGTTAGCTCGAAACAAAAATCCATCATGTAAATGGAACTTTTCCCATCCCTTGACATCACAACATTTTGCAAATGGTTCAGCAAAGAATGAATCAGTAGCATACAAATCTTTTATGTTCTCCAAACCAAGAATTTTAACATCAAGTTGGGACAGCAAAGCATGACGTCTAGATAAAGCATCTGCAACAATATTTTCCTTTCCTTTCTTGTATTTGACAATATAAGGAAAAGACTCGATGAATTCACTCCATTTAGCATGTCTTTTGTTCAGTTTTAATTGGCCCTTTAAATGTTTCAAAGATTCATGGTCTGAATGTATCACAAATTTTTTGGGCAATAGATAGTGTTGCCAAGTTTCCAAACTCCTCACAAGAGCATAAAGTTCTTTATCATAAACTGAATAATTCAGAGTTGGACCACTTAGCTTTTCGCTGAAGTATGCAATGGGTCTTCCTTCTTGCATGAGCACGCCTCCAATCCCTACACCACTTGCATCACATTCAATCTCAAAGGTCTTACCAAAATCTGGAAGTGCAAGGAGTGGGGCTGATGTCAACTTCTTTTTCAGCTCTTCAAATGCCTTCTCTTGTGCTTCCCCCCATTGGAATGAAATGTCCTTCTTTGTCAACTCGTTGATTGGGGCAGCAATAGAACTGAAATCTTTCACAAACCGACGATAGAAGCCAGCAAGTCCAAGGAAGCTTCGCACTTGGCTCACATTTTGTGGAGGCTTCCACTCACGAACAGCTTTGATCTTCTCCTCATCCACCTCCACGCCATGAGCTGAAACAACAAAACCAAGAAACACAACCTTGTCGGTGCAAAAGGTGCACTTGGCAAGGTTAGCATACAAGCATTCCTTCCTCAAAACAGCAAGCACACATTTTATATGTTCAACATGTTCATCAAGAGACTTGCTGTAAATCAAGATATCATCAAAGTAAACAACAACAAACTTGCCAATGAAAGTTCTAAGCACATGATTCATCAATCTCATGAAGGTGCTAGGTGCATTGGTCAAACCAAATGGCATTACCAACCATTCATACAGCCCAAACTTGGTTTTGAAGGCTGTTTTCCATTCATCTCCTTCTCTCATTCGGATTTGGTGGTAGCCACTTCTCAAATCAATTTTGGTGAAAATGATAGCACCGCTAAGCTCATCAAGCATATCATCAAGTCGAGGTATGAGATGTCTATACCTTATGGTGATGTTATTAATGGCTCGGCAATCAACACACATTCTCCAAGAGCCATCTTTTTTTGGAACTAAAAGGACAGGAACAGCACAATTTGATAGACTTTCCTTTACATAACCTTTGTTGATGAGCTCCTGCACTTGGCGCTGAATTTCTTTTGTTTCCTCCGAGTTGGTGCGATATGGTGCACGGTTAGGAAGTGGAGCACCAGGAACAAGATCGATTTGATGTTCAATCCCTCTCTTTGGTGGCAGCCCTGGTGGTACTTCCTCAGGAAACACATCTTCATATTCCTGTAACACATCAAAAACAGCACTAGGCAAAGTAGAGGGTAAGTCGTTAGTGACAAGAAAATTGTTCTTGTACAGGAGTACATAGAACACAGCATTGGGTTCACTCAATTCTTTTAAATCCCCCTTCCTAGCCATCATCACTAAACCCTCTTTTCCCTTTGGCTCGGTTCTTTGCAGCTGTGGAGTTTTATTTGGCTTTGGAAACACTCCTTCACTATGTTTGTGGGTCACTCGCAAGTGGTTCTCGCTCGCTCGCTGTTTTCTTTTCAGATCATCTCTCACAATCTCCTCCGGTGACAAAGGAAGCAAAGTGATGCGCTCTCCTTTGTACATGAGAACAATCTTGTTGGCGCGACCGCAAATCTGAGCATCTCGGTCATACAACCAAGGTCTTCCTAACAGCAATTGGCATGCTTCCATTGGAACCACATCACACTCCACATGATCATTGTACCGCCCAATGGAGAAGGGAACGGTCACAATGTTTGTTACACGCAGCGCACCACAATCATTTAACCATTGCATCTTGTATGGAGAAGGGTGGCGCCGCTGTTTCAGTCCCAATCTTTCAACTAATTCTTGACTTGCAATATTATTGCAGCTGCCATTATCAACAATGATTCGACACAACTTGTCCTTGATCATGCCCCGGGTGTGAAAAAGATTGTGCCGCTGATTATTCTCTTCTTGGACAGCAGTAACACTAAGCACTCGGCGAGAAATGAAGCAATTATTGTCTCCATCATCAGGTTGAATTTCATCACCTTCATCTTGCATAATTTCTTCATCATATATTAGAGCTTCTTCCTCAGGTTCGCTTTCAGATTCCCATTCACCTTGCTCATTCATAATCATGGTCCTTCGACTAGGACATTGAGCAGCAACATGTCCTCGACCTTGGCACTTGTGACAAACAATGCCTCGGGTATGGGAAGAAGAAGCAGCAGCTGATGCAACAGAAGGGGTTGCTGTACTTGCAGCAGGACGTCGCTGTTCTTGCTGAATTGCAGGTGAAGAAGCAGTAGAAACCGTTGTCTTTGCAGCACCAATGGATGGAGAAGGCCTAGCAGCAACTCCTTGTGATCTTCCCCCACCAACAGAGGTACCGGGCTGCTGCCGACGCCATGGGGCTGAAATTGATTGGCTCCCATAAGACCTTCTTCGTCCCTCTTGCTGAATTTTCCTCTCGGTGCGCATAGCTTGATCAACAAGGTCTTGCAAATTATGATATGGAAACATCTCAATAAAACCTGAAATTTCTTCATTGAGACCATTCAAAAATCTTGCCATTTTTGACTCTTCATCTTCTCTAATTCCAGATCTCACCAAGAGTAACTCCATCTCCTTGAAGTAGTCATCAACAGATTTTGATCCTTGTCTCAATGTTTGTAACCTATTGCGGAGGTCACGTTGATAGCTTGATGGCACAAAGCGTCTTCTCATCACTCTCTTCATCTCAGCCCATGTGTTGATATGATCACGTCCCAACACACGTTGATTTTCTTGAACTTGGTTCCACCATGTGAGAGCGTAACCTGAAAACTCAACAGAAGCAAGGTTGACACGCCTCTGATCAGAAAGATTATGCACTCTAAAAATCTGATCACATTGCTCCTCCCATTCAAGATAAGCATCAGCATTTTCTTTCCCTGAAAATTTTGGGACACTTAACTTTACACGAGCAATGCTATCCGGATCATCTCTATTGCGACGACCACGATGATTTTCCCCATCATGACCAGCACCACGACGATGTTCATGTGGCTGTCCAAAATGCCCATGGTGACCAAAAGGATTTTCATTATCATCAAATCCCTCCTCATACTCATCATGAACTTCATCTTCATCATCAAAATGTACACGACGATCACGTCCACGTCCTCCTCCACGCTGATAATCAAATTCAGCACGCCGTCCACCACCGCGCTGATCAAAATCAGCACGACGCCCTCCACCATGACCACCACGACCATTGCCGTCGCGGCCATGAAATCCAGCACCAAAACCAGAATTTTCATCACCAAATTCTTCACGGTGATTGTCTTCATGTTGATGTTGTGGACCTCGACCACCCGCTGCAGGAAGACGTTCGTTGAACATCCTCTCCATCGCCTCCAAGAGCGAGTTGGTCATTTGGCGTAGCTCAGCCCGTGCAACAGGGGGTTCTTCATCTCCGTGGTTCCCACCATGAACACTCGAATTGGATCCTGCCATGTTAGACTAGTTGGAAGAAAAAGTGGAATAGGTAAATTTGTGGAAACACACAATCTCACCTCTTGCTTACCCAAGTTCTTGCTCGTTCTCAAGGACCGTGAATGTGCTCAAAGTGGTATAACACAGCTGTGATTAAGCGGTCGAAAGGATTACGAAACGAGAGGTCCGGTTTACGGCTTTTTGTGGAGCTATAGGTGGCTGTTCAAGGGAGGTTATGGTACTGTAACAAAGTGGCATAACCGTTCAAATGATGTGTAAATGCTGCTGTCAGTGCACCACAGCCCTCTTTGCTTTTTTTTTCTTTTTTTTTCTTCTTCTTTTTTTTTGATACTTTTTTCACACTCTTTTTTTTTTCAGATTTTTTTTTTCAGCAAACACACGATGACATATGAGGGGTGCGGATAAAAGTTAAACAAGAGTACGGCGGAAGAACAAAGATGGTGACTAGCAACAAGATGAACGAAACGAACACAAAGTAACAGTACCACGAAATGGCTATAGGATTTTTTTTTTTGTGGCTTTTTAGTGGACTGTAGGATATGGCGAAACAAATATATGTGATGGATAAAAGCAGTAGTAGATGGTAAACGAATAGATAGATAAGTAGGTGATAACAAAACCTACCGTGACAACGATAGCTCTGATTACCACATGATAAGGGTCGGAGATCACCAACAGCAAGATACCGACGGAAACCTCCTCGGGGTGGCCCGATCTTCACGACAGTAGGTTGGAAATCACAAGATAACTTGCTGCGAACAGCGGAGGATAACTAGCTTTATACCTGCCAAGGTTGGATGCGACCAAGCGACGGGGAGAGAGGCACCGAAACCGCGAAGACTTCGACTCGATCTCCGAACGACCGCAGATCCACAAACCGGGACTAATCCACACAAAATGGTGCAGCCGTACTGGAAACCGTAGAGCACGAAGTAGAGGACCCCAGAGGGATCTCTTCACAAGTCCAGGAAGAACAAGGAAGAACAAGGGTGTGCAAGGCACTCAGTAGCTCGGCTGCAAACCATACAGGTTATGTGTTCATTCAAAATGATCAAAATTAATTGTCTTTTGCAGCAGTACATAGGGGTATTTATACTAGTAACAAGTCTCTAAGATAAGTATGAACTGAAGTCTCCACGTTGGGAAGGTGGAAGGCCAACAGGTGAAGCACTCCCGAGATGGTCTTTAATTCCCGCGCGTCTCGGGGTCTTCTGTGCAGTCTTCACGAAAATGGCCATTACTCCTAGCTCGGAAGTCCAAATGACGTGCCGTCAGTTGCGTTGGAAACTAGACTTGAAGCACTTTCCAACCATGTATATTATGACCCCCGTCTCTTCCCGAGATGGTACAGTTTTGCCTTGGAAGTTGGAGCAGTTGCTGTGTAACACTGGGTCTTGGCGCGTAACCCATTCTCCTCGGGAGCAGCCGCCTTGGTGTTCTTGGCGTAACCCTCAGCGTCCTCGATGTAACCCGACATTGTCGCCTCTTGTGTAAACCTAAGTAACATAAGAGTACACGATTTAGGCAGTATATAATTCTCATCAATATCAAGGTGTAACCGAGAGAGGAAAGTATGCACCTCTTGTTGGAGTAACTTTGCACGGCTGCGTGTAACGGGTCCTTCATAGGCTTGAGCGCGTGTATCCATGGCTTTGCTTGGTGTAACCGGTGTTGCACTTGTCTCTTGAAGTGTAACCTTAGTTGGACTTGGTGTAACTTGTGGCGTAACCGATGGTGTAAGTGACACAGCCGGCGTAACCGATGCACTCGGGTTACGGATGGCTGGGATGTCCTCATCATTCTCTGTGCGGAAGTTGTCAGGCACGCCGAATGTGACCGGCAACTCGATCTGACCAACAGGCATTGTCGATGAGTTGGGAGTTATACCAAGGAAAGGCTCAGCTCCTGCCTTGAGCTCCGATCTTTGGATTCCCATCTTGTCTAATATCTTAGCAAAGATGCAGTTGAGCGAACTGCTCCCGTCGACTAGGGTTCAGAAAACCTTGATGTTGAGGGTAGTAGGCTAGAGCATGACCGGGTACCATCCTCGGTGTGGAACCACGACTGGGTGGTCAGCTTGATTGAAGGTGATCAGGACTTTCGACCACTTGAGGTACTAGGGAGGCTCAGTTAGAGCCAAGTTAACCTCCTTTTCGACCATCTTCTACTGCCTCTTGGAATCATACGTGGCAGATCCTCCAAAGATGTGTGCCAAGTTCTTCTCAGCCCTGCGGAATGCGGGCTCATCATCGTTAGCCTCTAGCTTAGCCTATTTGTTATGATAGTCAGCAATAGCGGCCTTGAGCTTCTCTTCAACCTTTTTGTTGATAACCTAACACTCGTCAAAGTCATGTTGGTTGGATCGATGAATGGGAAACCACTTCCCGCCACTATGGCTCTAAGTCTTATTTTCTCCGGTGTTACTTGACTTGCTCCTACCGATCGCAGCTACGATCATGTCCGGATGATCCCCTTGTTCTTTGAAGACTCGGGTATGTCTTTGACAGGTTGAGAGTTTCTGGTGTGTGCTTGGGCTTTAGCACGCTTCACAAACTTGTCAGGCAGATTGAAGAGTTCTTTGGCCATCTGGATCTTCCGGGTAGCCAGCTTCTGGACTATGTCATTGATGCCTCTCTTGAAGGTGATGATGACCGACTTGTCAGAGATGTCTGGGATCATATTACACTCATCGTCGAACCTTCGAATATAGTCCCGTAGAGACTCATCCTTGCCTTGGTTAAGCTGGTGGAGGTCATCTTCCATTCCTGGGCATTCGAACGTACCCTGGAAGTTAGCGATAAACTGAGCCTTGAACTTGGCCCATGATCAGATGAGTTGGGTGGCAGGTTCAGCAACCAGGACCATGCAGGTTTATTGAGGGTAGTTAGTAGATAATTGGCCATTATCTTTTTGTCGCCGTTAGCCGCTCGAATAATGGTAGTGTAAATCTGTAACCACTCGTGGTGTTGATCTTCCCGTCGTACTTCTAGATTGGACCTGTCTTGAACTCCTGGGCCATCGTATCAATCGGAGCTCAGGTGTGAAGGCTTCGCAGCCTCTGTCGAAATCTTCAGGAGAAGATGGGGGAGAACTATCATACTAGTTCCTTCAAACAGGGGAGTCACATAGACCGTTCCTTCCTGAGGATCTGCGGTTGTAACACCCTGAGTTTTAGCATTTAGAAATATAACAAAATTCACTCTTGTTTAAAAAAATTGTAATTATTAATCAAACATAAAATCAAGGAAATATATATTTGATGTATATATACTCATATGCATGTATTCAAATATATTATTCTATCTAAGTATTCCAGAGAGCACCAAATTAATTTCTAAATTAATCGTTGCAGTAATTGAATCATATGCATTTCGGTTTAATGGCTTTTATGGTTCTTTGAGTGAAGATTTGAATTCAGCTGAAATCCAATTTGAATTTAATTCTTTTGTATTCAAACCTCTCTCAAATCCCGAGGCTTCACCTTCAAACCTTTTTCCTAATTCAAATACCCTTTTTTGAATTAACGCCAAACTCTATTTCAAATCCAAATTCATTTATTGTTTTTGAATCGATCTCAAATCCAAATACTCTTATTTGGATTGATGCCAAATCCAAATCCAGATCCAAATTTAAATACTCCTATTTGGTTTTAATCCCAAATATCTCAAATCCAGACTCGTTCAAATCATCATCGAATTCGCATTCAAATGCAATGTGAATCATTTGAGACATATTCAATTCATTCTAGCATAATAGCTTCGCAATTCAATTCATTTCATTCAAATCAAAGTTGAAGTTCAAATTTCATATTCGAATCCTCGTTCCAAAGTAATGACAATTTTCAATTCAAATCTAATTTGAATTACCACTCAATCAATTCAATTTGAAGTCATTCTTTGAATCATCATACATTTGATTTCAAATTCAAATACAATTATTTGAATAATCGTACATCCGGTTCAAAATTGGTTTCGTACATTTGTTTTGTCATCCAGATATTCTCTCTCAAGATCTTTCTCACTCTTTCAGCTCTCTCTCACTCGCAGCTCCCTCCTCTCTATCGTTGAGCTCTCTTCTCTCTATGTCATCAGTCTGCACCGGCCATCTCCCTACCGCCACTCTGCCTCCGCGTTCACACCACCGCAGCAATAGCTGGCCATCACTCCTCTCTCTGTCTCTGATATTCCAATGGTAGCCAAAGCCAACTTCTCCTCCTCCTCTCTCTTCCTTCACTTGCAAAGCACTCACCTCAAGCCATACGTACACACAGGCATACATACACAAAGGTAGTAGCACCAGAACCCTCCTCAGCTCTCCTCTCTCCCTCGCTGCTCCTCTCCACACATGCACCCTACCGCCGTGTCCTTCTTCGTTGTTGCCATCACACAGCCACGCACTCCACCACGCTACCGAGTCCACAGCCTAGCTGGCACATGCAGCCGGTCGACCTTCCTCGCTGTGCCACCGTGCGTGCTGCTACTGACGTCGCCCATGCGCCACCTTCATTCATTCGGTCCATGCGCCACGCTGCCCGACCGAGGCCACACCGACCTGCTAGCACGCGCCCAGCCGCGCCACGTCGCTAGTCCGCCCATGTCACGCTGCCCTCGTGTAGCTGGCCCTTCTCCACCACGCGCAGACGTGACCGCACCTCCATCATCCTCCACACCACGTTGTCGCTCGACCTTATACAACCACCGCATGATTGTCCTGGCCCTTCTCGGCTGAGCCGCCGCCACTTTCGACGTCCACCACCAGTGAGCTCCTCGTCGTCTGCTCCCTTCTTCCTCCCCTCCATCTAGCACTGCGCGCCATATTGCGTCGCGCCACCATTCCGCCATCCCTGAACCTTGTCGTGCCGTTCTATGTCGCCGCTCGGCCATGCATGTGTCGCCTCCTCCTCGCCATGGGCACCTCTTGTTGCGTTGCCGCTTCTCTGCATTCAACCGTCCCACTGCCCGTCGTGCATGCTCCTGGCCCACAACTCCACCGTGCTCGCTCACGCCTCAGGCCGCCGTCGCCTTGGAGCTTGACAGACTTGCCTCGGTGCGCCTCCCTCTCTCTCCCTATCTCCGATTGCCCCTCCGCCTCTCTCTGCCCCATGAGCCACCCGTGGAAATATCACCCCCCATGTCTTTGGCCACACACTGACATGTGGGACCCATCGGTCGAAACTCCCTCCCCAGGACCAGTCCATGGTGCATCCCTCTCTCAGCTCACACTGGTTCACAAGTTTAGTGGACAAGTCCGTAGAATAGTGCCATTTTCTATTTCCAGGATTTCTTTTCCGGCAAAACTTCTGATAGCAATAACTCATTTGTTTCAACTCCGATTTTGGCAATTCTTTCACCGATATTCATATAAAATCATAATCTATGTCCCGGCCAAATCTAGTAATTTTTGGAGATCTTTTAATTTTCTATGTCCCAGGGATGTCTATGTCCGTGGCTTCTCAAACCAACACCTTGCCGGTTGGGTGCCTATAGTTGCTAGAGTTATTTACTCGAGTAGCCTGGATCTAAGCCACATCAAGCAAAGTCTTCAAATGGTTGATCATTGAGGTTCAAGGATTCGTCGGATCCAATTCGGGAAAGGATCTTTGAATCAAATGAGCACCCTGGACGTTGGTTTCTGGAGTACTAAAAACACCACAGCCAACGTTCAGCTATGACTGAATCGATGTTGCTTTGTGATCGCTGTTCTAAGGGAGTTTGTTCCTCAATATTGGAGCTATTGTTGGTGGAGGCATCCCCTAACCGAGAGGCGTCCCCACAACAAGTCGTCGTCGAATATTAAGGTTTAACTGACTATCCATATTCCGTCGATGATGAGTGGTATCAAGGGCATGCAAGGCTCTGGCCATGGACGCCCCTACGGTAACCCTCTGGCAACGATGATACCTTTGGTAGCAGTTGTCACTGCTAGATCCTCAGAGATTCCTACACCATTGTTCACCACAATGTTTGGATCTTTCGTGTTCTGCTCAGCGGGTGTGCCGTCAGCTCCATCCATGAACACAAATGGATATGTTCAATGACTCTGGCCATCGATGGAGCCGTCATCTCAACTCTCATGACTTTCACTACCGCTATCGATGTCCATGAACTGAAGAACGTTAGGCTCATTGGGATCCCAATCGAGGTGTCCTACCTCGCTGTATGCGTCCAATGGGCTGGACTTGATGATACTGGTTTATATCAATCCACCTTGATCGACGTTAGGCTTATTAGGATCCCAGTCGAGGTGTCCCACCTCGCGGTATGCATACAATAGGCCGGACTTGATGATACCGGTGTAGATCAGTCCACTTTGATCATCCTTGCGGTACGCCATTATTCTGAAGGTGATCTTAGAGCCAACAGGAGGCGATGTGAAGACGCTTCCCGATGGACTCAAGGAACTCTGACAGGCTAGTCTAGCCTCAATCTTCTCAAAGAACGATGTTGTTGAGCCGCTATGGATGCTATCAGCTATCACGGTTTTTGATATGGTGGCTAATCAACATACATGAAGCTAGCAACGCGATGGAAGATTGTAGCCACTATGTGAAAAAAGGGCTTCTGTGATGGGTGATTAGTGATGGATACCACACTCGTCACTCCGAATGCGTTATTAATGAGTCGTCATTAGTGATGGGTTAAGATCCGTTACTTATGATGTCATAGGTGACGGATCGTAACAGTGACTCGTCACTAATGACTGAACATAAGTGACGGGTTGTAATATCGACCCATCACTTATGACTTATAAAAAATTTCATGTTTTTTAACATGAAAAAGTCAAAAAAAAATATTTTATTTCACCCGAGCTACCCAACGTAGGGCCCATTGCATATGCGCCATAAGCCATGCCATTTTTTAAACTATTTTTTAGTCTGCGTTCCGTGGGTCTCGAACCCACGACATCCTCTCGCCCGCATAGCTCCCTTGCCACCCCACCTATCACGTAGTTATGATAGAAAGTGGATATTTTATTATTTTAATCTTTTTTGCCAAAAGTCATAGGTGACGGGTCATAATCGTGACCTATCACTTATGACTAATTAGTGACGGGTTAGAACCGTAACCTGTCACTAATAACTGAACATTAGTGATGGATCGTAATCTTGATCCATCACTAATGACTGATTTTGCTTCATCTAAATTTGTACAAATATTTTACAAATTTCTGCAAGGGTTATAATTCGTATAAATATTTTATGAATCTCTGAATATCTCATCCAAATTATCACAATTTAATAAGTGATCCAGAGTGCATTTAGTAAAACGGGCATTATACGGACTCCAATTTCAACATTTTTTTAACTTTACAAACATCTAAAACAAAGTTACATCCATTTCTCCCTGACTATGTCAGGTTCGGCAAATTTTTCGAGGCCAAATTCGGACTATAAGATTGAGTTCTCGTCCTCTGAAGTTTCTTTACCGTTTTCAGAATGTATGTTTGTATCCATAGCCACCATCCCTTACGTCAAATTTGAACAGAAATGTACAATAACTTATATTCTAGTGTTGCTGAGTTGAGAAAAAATAAGACAAAAATAAAAGAAAAATATAAAAATATTTGTGAATAACCTATTGCATTCCATCTATTCTAAAATGAAAGACTATATAAATCCAACTAGTCTTATCTTCATGCAGAATGGTTTATCTTCATGCTGAGGGTGGCGAGAAGTTCATCCATAAGTCTTTGGTTTGATTTGTGCATGTTTTAAAAATTCAAATTTAAAATTGATGTATATTTGAAGTATTTTGTCCAATCTAACTCTTATTTAATTTGATTTGTTGAAAAAAAATTAAAAGTTCAATTTTTTATTGAAATTTATTAAATGGCTAAAACACAAGGGTGGTACATGGCCGAAGCCACCTCTAGACACCAAGCAGCCTTTGGCATATCATTGAGCTGCAAGCCATAATTGGGATGAGCTATCTTATGGAGCACAGCTTAACAGATGCATCGACATCAATGATATCTATTAATCCCTTCCGGGTAACTAGACATTATTGTCTGAGGATTAAAATTCTTTTTCACGGTTAAGTCTACATAAAGACTAATATGTGAATGGTGAATAGATGGAAGTTAATGAAAGATCTGTGAATGGTGAATGGATAAAACTTAATGTAATCAGGTCAATTGGTTACTTAATGTAATCAAGTCAATTGGTTTGGTGATGATAGCAACAGTGATCCTTCACCAATGAAGTCATTTGTACTGCACGAGAAAAATAAAAGAAAAATACCATCATTAATGACATGTCACAACTTGACCTATCACTAATGATCTATTGCTAAATAGCCCCTAGACCTTTTCTAGATTTACTAAATAGCCCCCACCTTTTTACAAAAGACCCATATAACTTCAAACCTTTATAACTTTTTCATACGAGCTACGTTTTAGGCGATTCTTGTGCTCACATGATCGTAGCATTGAGTAATTTTTGTTAGTAGGCTTTTTATAGCGCTTTGCTACCATTTGGTTTACTGTTCTTAATTATTTGTGTTTTCTCTTTTGTCGGTTGGTCCTGAGAGTAGACGATTACGTTTAGAAGCAGTATGAAAATTTCAAGGAGTAGGAGTTCGAGGTAACTAAGAAGCATCTAGGCAAGTGTCCTTGATCACATTGACCCCATTGTAGGAAAGTGTGTCTTTTATTTATACTGCATGCTTGTCAATTTGAATCTCATGTTTAGGGTTATGGGTACGGCTTGGCCAATTAACTAGATGTCCTCCTTACTCTGTACGCATCGATTGACTGTTGGGTGGCACAAAAGGGGGCCTTGCAGGACTAACCGATAAAAGAGAAAACACAAATAACTAAGAACAGTACACTAAATAGTAGCAAATCGTAATAAAAAAAACCGACTAACAGAAAGTACTCGTTGTTATGATCGTGTGAGTGCAAGAATCACCTAAAACAGACCTCGTATGAAAAATATATAAATGTTTGAAGTTATAGGGGTCTTTTGTAAAAAGGTAGGGGCTATTTAGTAAAATAGAAAAGGTCTAGGGGCTTATTTGTAAAATTTTAGGAACTTATATGTAAATAAATAAAACTATAAGGGGGTTAATGTAAAAAACAAGAGCTTTTGTGAAAACAAAAAGTTTAGGGACCTAAATGCAAAATTACCTAATTAAAAATCAGAAAACCGCTGTATTGAAACTTTAGGGGAGTAAACTGAACGGTTTTATACTTTAGGGGGTTATCCGGACTATGCCGATTCTTTGGGGGAGTAAAATGAACTTCTTCCAAATATTTTTAATGCAATTGATTTCATTTAATTATGTGACAAAAACTCAATTGCAATTGTTGTCAGAGGATGATGGATGAGGAACTTTATTGAAAGATGTTTATCCTTTAGTGCAGTTTTCATTTGGATTTTGTGTGTAAAATGAAAAAAAAGAAAGAAAAAAGGAGTCTTTGTGTCTCGTTACCGAGGACCTCGTTTTTTGTGTGAAGCTTGGCATCAAAGTTGCTATTATGGATGGTTTTTGCAGGCCTGTTGGAAGAGACAAGAGGTTTGTTTCAAAAGCCAAGAATCTCCACCATTTTTATGATGACATATTTTTAAGTGCTATTGATAGATAACTTCGAGAGTTCAATGAAAGTTTTGATGAGGTAAAAATATATTTTCTTCTTTGCATGGCATCATTTAATGCTGCTAATTCATTTGCTACTTATGATGAAGGCAACTTGGTTAAGCTTGCTCAGTTCTATCCTAAAGATTTCTCAAGCACAACGTTGATGCACCTTTCATTTCGACTTATGCACTTCATTACTGATATATGTATGGATGAAAGATTTAGAAAATTGAATAATCTTGCTGAGTTTTCCATTATGCTTGTTGAAACAAAAAAGAACACAAATTATGGAATTTTGCACAAGCTTCTCAAATTGGTTCTGATTTTTCTAGTAGCAACAACTAGTGTTGAGAGAGTATTTTCTTCAATGAATTATATGAAGAATAAGCTAAGAAATCGGATGAGGGACTAGCGTTTGAATGATTGCCTAGATATGTTTCTAGAGTGTGACTTTTTTGTGCAAGTCAAGGATAATGATATATCGAACGCTTCCAGCCATGATGAAACACCAACTTGTGTATTTCAGTTATGCTATTGTAAATTTGTGGACTTTTCTGTTAAACATATTTTTTTAAAAAGTTTGAATACCCATTCTGCGAATCCTAGGTACGCGACCGCATGTCTACACGAGACACACTAGTAGTGACAACTTAAATTGAAAATCCGTGCTACCACCACTGCCATCTAACGCTAAGGGAGACAACAGGATGTTGTCGATGATAATCAGAGCTATCGAATATCTAACTATAGGGTATATACGAATAAGAAGTATACTGTATACAGACAGAGTATACCATATGCATGTTCAACAACTTTGGATACTGTAAACTCCAATCAGCGAAACCTGATACACTTGGAGATTTCTAAGACATATACTACAAAGGTCTCAATCGGGTTGTCCGATTCGAGTATGACTAGTATCAAGGTTGGATTCATCTATTTTGCCTTAGCCAACAAGATGAAGGACTCCCTATCAACTATGACCCCTTTATAAGGCGGGGACCCTGACCCCCGGAAGAGAGAGACCTCTAAACCATGAGGCTATCTATATGTACACAACTCGAAGCAAGCAAGTCCAAGACCTTAGCAATGGAGATACTCGGCGACTTCAACCCTAGATTAGTCTAGATTCAATCCCCTCCATTGTAATAGGTCTAGCCACATTGCTCATACCCGAGATATTAATATACAATAACACCCACACAAGATATAGGGTATTACTCCAATCGGTGGCCTGAACATGTATACATCGTGTGTCTTTTTTCGTGCTCAATCCTTGATCTCGAAGGTACCCCAGTTTAATTATGGATATATTGTCAGATACTAATCTTCGACAATTGGCGTGTCAAATAGGCCTTTCATCTATTTTACAGGATTCATCACACCTCATGTGTGCATCCGCATCGGATTCTCTAACACTGACTTCTACGATCACTTCGAGTTAGCGGCAGTCATCTTCGCATCGCCTCCTGCCGGCTCTGAGATCACCTTCAGAACTATGGCGTACCGCTGGGACGATCATGGTGGACTGATCCACACTGGTACCATCGAGTGCAGCCCATTGACTGCATAATGCGAGGTGGGACACCTTAACTGGGATACTAAGGAGCCTAATGTTCTTCAGTTCATGGGTTATCACATCAAATAGAGAGTGAGGGGCTACATCGCATGATTTTGACGCTATGGCTTTACTCTCCACTCGATCCAGTCATTGAGCAGAGAGTCGGGGGCTACATCATATATTTTCGATGATACAGGTATGTTCTTTCTTACTCTCTAATCGGAAAATCTTCACCTTGACCAAAGAGTCGGAGGCTACATAGTAATGTCATATTTCATAAATACATATTTTTTGCAAATGTTTACCTGGATATGCGTTGACTACACTACAATTGATAGAACCAATGGAGGTATGTGTTGGGTTGATGACGAACAACTATACCTCATAAGGCATAACATTATTAGAGATTATCAAACACCTCTCGCCTAACTTCCCACAAGGTTCTGAAGTTCTAGTCGGTCCCATATGTGTTTCTCTATAGAGTTCATGTTCGCGTACTGGTTAAATACGCAAGTCGGTGAAAATTGCAAAAATCATCATCGTATCACTTTCTTCTAGTTTTGCGCTAGTGTTTTTCTTTTTTCTTACTCTTTTGGCTACTTCAAGTACTTACTCGAGAACTGATGTATTTAATAATGTATTTTGTTGAGCTTTCAGGTATCAACGGATATGCAGTCAGCCAGTTTCGAGGATGGTCATAACACATACTAATCGGTATTGTATCTACTTATGCTAACTCTATTTCATCAATAAGGAAATACTAGGCAATAGCATATTAGACAAGTAAGATAATAGTAATGTTACAAGATATCCCCAAACCACAAGACAAATTTCGGATGTTTCGAGTCATAAATTTAAAAAATTAGCTAGAAGGACTACCCTCGCTTCCAGCGTCAGGCAACCTAAGTGCTAAAGACTCGACGAAAACAGTGATCAGAGGCCCGATGCCTTGAATAATGTCTGCTACCTCCTCTAAAGAGCACTCGAACCGCTCCATCACTACTGATGTGTTGAGGTTGGGGTTGTAGCTCTTTAGGAGAACAATCATCGTCTTGGCACTGATGGAAGCCGACTGGTTCATGTAGTCGAGGGTTTGTTCCCTCAGCTTCTGAAGCGATGAAGCCACGGAGTCCCGACTGACAGCCATGGTGTCCTGATCAGTTTCCGATTTCTTCAAAGCACCCCTGAGTTCTTCTAGCACCGTATCCTTCTTCTTGATAACTTTTATTGCCTCATCAATAGCCTCGAGTTTGATATTAAAGTCAGCTTTGAGATCAGGGAAAGCAAAAAAAAACAATTCAGCAGCATTGGTTTAATGTTCAAATCATACACTAATGAACTACAATTAAACTAACCATTGATCTTCTCTTGGCTAGCGGCAAGCACGACATCATTCTCCTCAAGGGCCCTCTGGCAGTCAGTATGATTGATCTCTGAATACTGAGCTTTGGTGTCTGCTACCTGGGTGCATACAGCCTTGATGTGAGCTTCTATCGCTATCAAAGAATCAACAGTTGGCATCGTCAAAAGGGCCTCGGTTGCATTCAGCTTCGAGCTTGGTTTAGGTGCATCCGCGGGAGGTTGACCTGCTCAAGAAGGTGAAGGTGGTGCAACGGAGGAAGTTGGAACCAGCTGACCGGCCAAACCGCTTGTCTTCTGCTCCTTCTATTCCTTCATACATGGTGCCCTGCAATTGATAGGGTCAAGAATGGAAAGGAAAGCCACGATTCAAGGCAAATACTCAGGTCAAACCTTTTGGCAATTAGAATGCTCGAAAGGACATTCGACTTCTTCCTCTTGATTGATATCTTCTTCTTCTTCATACCGGTAGCTTGGATCGGTTGTGTCGAAGAGATTTCTTAGGGGTTCGATGAAGCCAGAGTAGCCATTGCCTGCAAGAAACCCGCCCATAATGATTCATTATCATTCTGGACGTATTGAGCGAGTGCTCAAAAGAATGACTAACATAAGGGGGCAACTTCATAAGAGTTACCTCTCTTATGAGTCGTTAGGCGCGACGGTCACTCGAGGAGGCGATCGATGAGGAGCTTCGACTATCTCCTATAGAAAGGCCACCCACATAGACTGGGCATCAGTTGGTATGTGCTTGATAACCGGAGTAGCAGCTAGATGAATGATCACCTGAGGATTCGATTTCCATATCAGTTGTCTTTTTCTCTTCGTACGCTTGAGGGGCGGCGAGTCGGATGGCGAGGACGATCTCATGGATTGATGAGACCCCTTGACCTCTTGATCGATCAACATTTTCCTCTTGGCCTTAGCTTCTTCTACAACAGCGCTAGTTGCAGGATGATGGCCTTGCTTATCACTAGCGCCAGAGGATGAGGTATCCTCGAGAACAAGGACCCCGGGCGTAGGGATGTTGATCTCTTGGTGGAAGACTGGAATCTGAAATCAAAAAGATGAGTCAGGTTGAACAAGTAATAATCGATGGTTGAGGATTTATGAGGGAGTAGGGCTGAACAGAGCATAGCTGCACCTCTTTAGCAAATAGCTTGCTCAATCGAGCAGCAGTATCTTGCAGAGATGGGTCTGAAAAAGAAGAAGAAAGAGTCACTTGAAAAAGCTCAATTGCAACAACAGAAGCAGCAAAATGCTATATAAATCTTACATCCGACCGTATCTCGGGATCTGTCATCATCTCCAGCATAGTCCCAAACAAAGTGATCATGCGCTTTCGAAGGACTCGACCTCCGACTAATTAAGTCTTTGAACACATGCCACCTAGTTAAACCACTCTGCTAAGTTCATCGATCCTCTTGACGTAATGGGTAGTGTGGTCGGACTCGCGGTGCTTCTTCGACTAGGATGGATTTAGGTGGAGATGGAGGCCCTTATAGACTAAGAGAGAATTGACTGGGTTGGGGTTGGAGATGTAAAACAAATATTTTTTTTCCAATCTTTCTGTCAGGATGAGGTTAGCAAAATTGGGATATAGGAATTCTTCATTCCATTCTGCAGCTGATAACCATAGCCTCCAACACATTTATTATCAGTATTCCTTTTCAAATGATAAAAGTACTGAAACAAATTCAAGCTCCACACGATAACAAGGAAGGCTTCACACAGGTGGGAGAATACACTAAGCATGGTAAATTGAGATGGGATTCATGTGATGGAGTTCGATTTGGTAGCACTTGAGTATGGTGAGAAGGAACTTGGAAGGGGGGACATTGAAACCACATCGGAAAAAAAGATTCAAACACCACAATTTCATGATCAAATTGATAGGAGGGGAATCCTCACCCGACGCTGCCCTCCAGTTGGCCAGCTCGTGAGGAGGAACGATTCCTTCGGCTTCGAGTTCCTGGAGTTTTGATCTTGCATCGTCGAGATTGACCAGGCATTTGTCAGGAGCCTCACTTCGTTCGATTACTAAGGAGAGGCGTCGGCGGCCTTCATGTGGGATTTCTTTTCAGACGAGGAAGGAGTGGCAGCGTTCGCAGGGGAATTGGAAGCCATGGAGTTAAATTTCTATGTGGCGGCACATGCTTGGGTGAAGAAAGATGAAATTTTGTGGGGGAAGACTGATGACAAGAGGGTGAAAGAATAGCTACAGTCTATGTTCGTATAGATAAATAGTCAAGACATATCGTCTCTTTGGTAACCACTCCCTTTACTGTGTCACCTCATTTTGCGTGAAAGACGAAGTGATGGCATCATGCGAATCTTTGCATGTCCATCCGCTCACATCAAATACGCATATACCCAACGGCTCAAATTTTAGAGTTTTTCTTTTTAACTCTACTTAGAGTTAGGTGTCGATAAGTCGAGTTCCAAGCCTTTTTTGAGTCTCGAGTGCAAACAACGGTAGGGTGCTCGACCCCACTATGTTTCCACTCGATAATTTGAAGAGGACTTTTTCCTGCTCGGTTCTTTTGACTACAAGCTTAATCCACCTTACTCGACCATACCTAGATTTCGTAGTACTCTAGTGGACGCTTGTGGAAGCCTTCCCTTTTGAGAAAAGTTAGGGGGCTACTGTTGAATATCTAACTATAGGTATATATGTATAAGGAGTACATCGTATACAGACAAAGTATACCATACGCATGTTCAACAACTCCGGATATTGCAGACCTGAATCTGCGGGACTCGATACACTTGGAGATTTCAAAGATATATACTAGGAAGGTCTCGATCGGGTTGTTCGACTCAAGTACGACTAGTATCTAGGTTGGATTCATCTGCTTTGTCTTGGTCAACAAGATGAAGGACTCCATATCAACTACGACCAGGACTAAGATGATATCAGGACCCCTTTATAAGACAGGGACCCCAACCCCCGGAAGAGAGACCTCTGAACCACGAGACTATCTACACGTACGCAACTTGACATAAGCAAGTCCAAGACCTTAGTAATCGAAGATACTCGTCGACTTTAACCCTAGATTAGTCTAGATCCAATCTCCTTTATTGTAATAGGTCTAACCATATTGCTCATACTCGAGATATTAATATACAACAACACTCATACAGAACGTAGGATATTACTCCAATCAAATGTTTGAACCTATATACATCACATATCTTATTTCCTAGTTGATTCTTAATCTTAAATGTATCTTAGTTTAATTACAAATATATTGTCGGTACTAATTTTCGATGAGTTCCATCCAGGAGCCCTTGCTTAGCCACAACTTCAGGACCGACGTCTTTGACGTGCTGTTCCACAAGCACACCGAGCTTGTCACGGAGTTCATGGAGAGGGAGGAGGTCAGGAGCGTCTAGATAGGGGTGGTCGTGGTCAGGTTGAAGCCATAATTACTTGTAAGTAACTAGCCGTCAAGTGTATGGCCTAGCGAATAAGTTGAAATGATTTTTAATAGATTAAATAGGAATATTTAGTCGACAACGTGACCACACTACGTCAGGACAGGGATGTAGTAACACAATACGTGTTACTATATATCAATAAATGTGTTACAGAGGTTTGTAGTGACATATTTGATATGTATCCGTATTGCCTACGTTACTACGATAGAATCTATTGTCGCACATAATAGTTGTTTCTATATGTAATAAAAGGTGTTACAACTAAATTATAATAACACATATGATATATATTACTATAGATAGTAGTAACACATTTTTCATATAGCATGCATTTTTGAGGGAAAAAAGCAACTTGTGAGAATCGATCTAGGATACCTCCTTAGCAAGCAAAGTGTACTACCGCTACACTATTATGTCTTATCATTAATAGTTTTTTCTATTTTTTCACATAGCTTTCCTGCATATTGTGTGTTCTTATAGCGATTCTTTTTGTAACACATTTTATACAACATTCTGACATACTATAGCGCTTCTTTTTGTAACATATTTTCTATAGCTTTCCTGCATATTATGTGTTCCTATAGCTCTTCTTTTTATAACACCTTTTCTATAGCTTTTCTGCATATTATGTGTTCCTATAACACTTCTTTTGTTACACCTTTTTATATAGCTTTCCTGCATATTATATGTTTCTATAGCGCTTCTTTTTGTAACACCTTTTCTATAGCCTTTGTGTATATTATGCGTTCCTATAGCGCTTCTTTTTCTAACACCTTTTTTATGTGTTCTTGTATCCCTTTCATTGCAATACCTTTTTGAATCTCATGGTGCATGCCTTTTCTATAGCCTTCGTGTATATTATGCGTTCTTATAGCGCTTCTTTTTCTAACACCTTTTTTTTGTTCGTGTATCCCTTTCATTGCAACACCTTTTTGAATCTTATGATGCATGTGTTACAGCCTAACTTTATAACATGTTTGATGTGTTGCTGCAATATTCTGTTGTAACATATTTTTTAATGTGTTACAAGAATATGTTGCCAAAGCTATGTTTTACAGTAGTGCCATTAGGACATGCATGTACAGTGAAGGTGATCAGAGAGACGCTTCTAGAGAAAACCCAAGTTCATTTTTTGTCATGTAGGGTTGATAATGTACTTATCCCATAGTATTTATGGCTGTGTAGCTAAAAGTTATCCAAGCACCAGTAAGAATATGTGTCATTGATTCTTCATTAGGCATTGGTGCTTGTAGGTGTGATTTACATGTGATCTAATTAAGTTATCTGCGAGAGATTTCTGCTTTTGAAGTTCAGGAAATTGAAGACTAAATTGCAAAACAACCACCCATCACAGGACATCAAACTCCCACCAGCCCACTCGAGCACCAAGCATGCCACATCATCGCTCGGAGGCTGGCTGAGGGGCTAAGTAATATATTTAAAAAGTTTAGAGACTTAAATCTGTATTTTGAGAGTTTAAGAACGTAGATGATACTGTGGGTGCGGCAGTCACCGATAATAATTATGTATTCAAGCAATTGATAACAAGTCGCTCCCTTAATTTATTGGGTTTGAGCTCGATGGCCTCAGAGATGACATCGGCGAGCAGCACGGTGGTGGCCGGGGTGCAGCAGCAGTGATGGCAAGCGGTCAATGGTGCGGTGGGGAAAAGCACCTCAATAGAAGTGTGAACACATGCGTTATTTCATTATTCATCTTTTATTTGTGATATATATCTATCTATTAATTATCTTACAGACTCAATGATTTTTTTTATCAACTTCTTTAGCACAAATCTCAACACAAAAACGGTGTTGATAATCCATACGTACGCAAAGACTAATAAAATTTTCCCTTGGTATTAGAGCAATGGTGTGTGAACGTGGTGTCACACATGCCAAGCATAGCACCCATCGGCAATTGATAGCATAACAACTGATACTTCGAGTACATACATTACCACTTTTTACTTTTTAAAATAAAGACATGAGTACTGCCATTTATTTCAAGAAGAAGATAATACACAGGCTCTAATGGGGTAACATCATGAAAGAAAATACAAACATATACCGGTATGACACACGATCCATACATTGTCTCGAGCATCGAAAGCCATTTCCCCGAGCTAGATGGCATAGTGGCTGACGTTGAAGGAATCCTCGGGCCTGGACTGCGGATGGGTCCTGCTCCTCATAAACTTCTGCATATACTCGTTGTACAGAAACCCTCTGTACTGCGGCGCCTCGCCGATCTTGGCCGTGAACTCCGGCAGTGGCTCAATCAACTTGTCACCGTGGATGGACCAGAAAAATCCGAACGAGTGCCTGTGCACCGGCTTCCTCACCACCCGGTGAGTCGCGCTCTTCAACTTATTGTTGCTCAGCACCTACTTACCAAAGCAAAAATAAAAAACGAAATCATGTTTTTACAGCATGCGGGGGCAAGGGGCACATCGATCACAATTAGCAATACTAGCGCATCAACCCGTGCGACTGCACAGGTTAGAAATTTAGCTTACGACTGAATTGTAGATATTTATGTTAATAATGGTTGTATGTTAAGATATATTAATTATTTATATTTAAATATTAGAATGTAAAATATAAATGTAATTTTTGTTTATAATATTGGAATCATGTTTATTATTTGTGAATAGATCTAATTTATAATTTTCATTTTATGTGTTATGCAAATTGATTTTTATTTGTTTCTTGATTTTTTGAAATTATTATTATTATTAATGTCATCACCGTATCTCATATTATTTTTTTAAATATATTATAAATTCTTTGATATTATTTTTATGTGATAATCTGTAATATGTTTGCGTTCTGTTGTTTTAATTGTGTAATATTTGATTATAATTGATTTGAAAAAGTGTGTTGATTGCTCACGTAACTAAGTTGAAGTTTTTAGGATTTTTTTAGAATTAACATGAAGGCACCAAAAGGAGCTTCTAATCAGTAAATATAAGATTACATCGAGTAGCATGTCCTGTACCCTTAAGACATCGCCTATGTTCACGATGATGCTGCCGTGGACGGGTTCTGCCGGGATCCAGTGGCCGTCCTTGAGGACCTCGAGGCCCCTGACATCGTCCTGGAAGAGGAAGCTGATGCAGCTCCCGTCCTCGTGCTCGCTGAGGCCGATCTTCTCCTCCTCCGTCGACGGCAAGTACCGCAGCGCTACCATGACGTCTAAGCAGCGGTCGTTGTTGTAGTCCTTGAGGAAGCCCGGCGGGAGTCCCATGCAGTCGTTCAAGATATCTTGGATGAGCAGCCCCAGCTCGGTGAGCTTAGCATAGCACTCCATTGCTTCTCTGAAGATGCCAAGAAGTGATGTATATCAGGGTACCGAAATTAGTGTTTTTATTATTATTTTGGCCTAACAGAGCTCCTCATAGTGAAACTCGATTTTAGGTTTGAACAAAGTTATTTATAATTATCTGCACCTTATAGTTAACACTCAGTACGTAATTCCTCAAGGAAAGAATCACTGACAACTTGAAATCGAACCTGATAAGCACTACTGCGTAAGTCTGTACGGACTCTGTAACTCATGCTTGAAAAAAAAACACTGCTCAGTGCTCTGTAGAGTTTTTTTATTAAGAAAAGAAATACTCCAAATTGCACTCGACTGACCTGAAACCGGCTGTCTCAGCGGGGTAGTACAAGTTGAGCCCGTGCCGAGGATGACAAGCTCGCACGTACTCATACCTGTCCACCAAATGCACCGGATGCCGCCCGTAACCAGCTGTGAGGGGCGCCTGGGACCCCTCCACAGGCCGGACCTTAACCTTCTCGTCGTCCGGCAGCTCGAAGAACGCTGCCGACAGCTCGAGCGCTCGAGTCATGAGCTCTGCCGGCATGCCATGGTTAACGGCACGGAAGAACCCGAGCGTGCGGCACGCCTCGAGCATGGCCTCGGTGGCGCGGGTCATGCCGCCCTCATCCCCGGTGAAGAAAGGCGCCAGGTCCACGACGGGGAGCACGCCACTGGTCGCCATGCCGCCTCTCTCTCTCTCTCTCTCTCTCTCTCTCTCTCTCTCTCTCTCTCTCTCTCTCTCGTTGAGGAAGACTGCTCGTTGCCTGTAAATATATCGGACCTGCACTCAAGAAGAAACAATTTTGCTATTTTTCAAACACTTAAAACTAACTTATTTTCCAATCATAATCATAATCATAATCCCTTGGATGAGCATCTTACTACTTATGGTTCAAGAGGTGGTTGGTGTTGACGAAGAGGTAGGATGGTGATTGAAAAATAAGATGGTTTCAAGCACTTGAAATATAGTCGCACTAGCACCAACAAAGAAACGGGCAATCTAAAAAATGTTTTTGTTCTTTCTGCAGTTGAAATACTTAAAAGTTACACTAGTGTCATGGCATAACAATTTAAAAACTATGGATTGATATTCCTTGGCGTAATGCCAGATCCTAATCACACGGCCGTCCCTGCGAAAAGATGCCTCCCTCCGCGGGCGCTGTCGTTTGCGAAGTGTGTCGATCGTTGTTGCCTGGCGATGTCGTCATTGCTCGGTGGTCGGCGCGGACCATATGATATAAAATTAATATCGTGTTCTCAATTAATTAAGTAATATAGTTAGCTGCTGTCCTTTAGTAGTTAGGTCATCTTCAGGTAAATCGGCTTCCTTACCGTAAAGCACTGTACCGACTGTCAGCTTGTCGTTTTGCTGCTTGCAGCACGTCGCAATCAACTTCAGCGGGATCGATATCAGGATGAATAGGGTTGCGGTGAGAGAAACTGAACCAGTAAAGTTGCAGACGTTTTTGCCTATCCGTAATACTGTTTAGAGAGATTGATTTGTAGGTTCAAGAAGAGGAGGAGAATAATAAAAGATAGGAAATAATGTAGCTACTGAAGATAAAAAAAATAGAGAATACTGTAATAGTATTAGAAGATATTGTAATAATATTATAGAGAATAAATTTTTAGTATCTGTCGAAGATATCATTAGAAGTGCTGTTGCCGTCTCAATTCAATAGGATGTCGTGTTTACTGTGACGGTCTAGTTGGGTGGCTCTGGTAGATGATGACAGAGGAAATGCCTCCTTGTCTGGACTGACGTCTCGTCACGACGTGCCAGCCTTGCCGGGCCACCCCGCCTACCTGCCTCCGTCTCGCCACGTCGCTGTCGCACCCTGTCACTTAGCATGGCATAGTTGCTCACAGGTCCTGCTGTAGGCCGCAGTTCCGGCATTCGAGCTAACATGGCATGGCTCATTTACTTAGCCGTGCTTTAACCGAGCCGGTCTGTCAGGTCAGTTCAACAAGTATGTCATCTACAACACATACTAAATATTGACTTGTCTTTTCTCACTAAACTAGTAAGACAAATTGTGCAGATTGTACAGCTAAACCATTATAATTACCATAATAGTACTTTTCACGCTAATTTTTTTGCAAAATAATTCCAATGATTATGCTCTTAATTTACTTCTCTCGTCGTAAGAAGTCTCTAGGCCAGGGTGAGTGCACCCGACGTCCACGTGCTGTTGATCGACCTCAGCCAACTCGCTTCTGTTTGTGGCTTTGCCGATTGCTTTACCACTGATGTGGCTGTCGGCCGTGTTATCGGGACATCTCGAGGAAGCCAGCCTCGAGGCCGCAAAAGACATGCACGTGCTCATGCAAGGTGACTAGCCGGTACGTGTTACAATATATGAGTTTGATCTATTATATTTATATAATTATAAATCAATTTTAAACGTGCAATATATGAAAGAAGTTTATAGTTCTTTATAGTCCTAAATTGCTATTAGAGTTGCAGAGAGATCAGCTTAAAAAGAGTTCTCTTTTTCGCCTCTTAGCTTACGAGGACTAGAAGAATGCGCGTACGCTCACTCGCCTAACCTCATTAGGTCAGGTCGTGATCAGGGCAAAGGGCACACAAGACACTGGCATAAATGGTTCGCTAAAATCAGGTCTAGGTGCGGCCTTCTTTTACAGTTATATTTTTTTTGCTGTGTGAAAAAATAGTCAATACGGTTATATATAGAGCCATGCTATTTAACATATTGCGCTTAAATAATATTTTATACGTCAATGCCTAGATCAATCCAACCCGCCGAACTGACCTAACAGCCTGTGTTGGGAAAAAAAAACAGAAAAACATACATCATAAAACAAGAAAACATATGTTATAAAATAGGAAAACTTGTGTTAAAGTGATAAAAATATAATTTTTCACCCCATGACGGGAAAATCCTTATTATAAAATAAGAAAACAAACATTATAAACAGAAAAGCCGAAAAAATAGGTTATGAAATAGAAAAACATCTTTTAAGAAATAAAAACACATATTTTAAAACCAAAAAATACGTTTATTTATTTGACAGCAGCATCATATATAGAGTATTTGTCCGCAAGATTTGCTCTCTAAACCAGAAAACCAATCATATAATTAGAAAATAATCTTTAGTTAAATAAGGACAAAAATTAAAATGATCTAACTACAACGGTGTTCCTGACCGGCGCCACTATCCGTTCTGCTAATCAACTCGTTAGGAAATAGCATGACATCCTCAGAGCCGCCGTCGTTGACTACTTTTCCTGGTGCTGAAAAGAACTAGTAAAATGTTACTACTTCTGAATTTGTACCACGTTTCGGCGAAGAGAATGGAACGAACTACTTTTCTAGCTCTGAAAACCGACTACTTATGTCGACCACATTGCAATCCTAACTAGCTACTGATCTAGGTGCTAAAGTGAGACAAGAAGAACCGTGCGTACGTACGTACCTACGAAGCTCGAACTCCGACCGGTTCTGCTTGAGGATGTACAGCACTGCTAGGAGGTCCTCGATGCCTATGTCAGTGTCGACCAGGATCCACCGACAACGGGTTACTGGCCGGCGCTTTCCTCGGCAGGGAGTGCCGCACGAAGCAGGCGGTGTGGTGCGGACGGCGAGATGCACGCAACCGCTGGGCCATCCTTTCGGCGCAGAAAACCTAGGATATGATTGGTTGTGTGCATGCAGAGCTATCTGATTTGATAGATGCGCTAGTGAGTGAGAAACGTGTTTAATTGTTTGTATATATTATTTTAATCTAATTTGGTGGATGTAAATATATGTTAACAGTCTGGTTCGATGGGTGTAAGCTACTGCATCTATTTTTATGCAGATAAGCCTACTTATTTGTATCACAAATTTATTTTTATACAAGCAAACAATCACAATCTCAATTTTGGTATCTGCTCATACAGCCTGAAATTCGACAAATCAAACAAAAATTCAACCCAGTCTATACAGACATAAACAACCAACAACACATTTTTTTCAACAAATATAACTTATATATATACTATCCATATAGATAAAATTGATACGAATAACCAATCACACATGATACAGCAGCCGGCTGCATGCATCATCGTGTGCGCCGGTGACCCTAGTGGAATAGAGTGCTACCTGGTAGCGGCTCCATACCTGCTTTGAGATGCATTATATGCGGATAGGTGGTGATAATCCAAGCGTGCTGCAAGGGAGGTTCCTGTAGCATGACTCCATATAATTTTTCCCCCGCATGAGCTGGTAGTGGCAAGAGGACTCGTTCTGTTTATGTCTCACTGGCGATTGAAATAGGTCCGTTCACGACCCACGTTGCGTCCCATGACGACCCCGATCCGTCTTCTGTGATGAAGTTCCCGGGACAGGGAACCACGATCCCGATCCACATTAAGAGCAACTTCAACATACCATCTATAATACATCATTCATATTCTTATATATATTGCTACTTATAAAGACCCTTTCATCATATTACTTCATCAGCACATCTTTCATCCTTCCTATTCTCTCTCCCATTTTTTAATAGTATTCTACAAGTCCTATGTTGACCGTGTCAAAATCGATGACCTTAACCAACTAGAGCAGAGAAGAGGGAATACGACGGCGCTGCCCAGTCTATCGGCAATGAACAACGGTGAGAAGTAGCCCGTGACCAAGCCCACGATGTCCAGCTCTCCCTGGTGGATCTAGTAGCGGCAACCTCGACCAAAGGGCATGGCCGAAGAGCGGTCGGCGACAGGCGCTCGGTGCAGCGGTGCTCGGAGCTCTGAGGTGGTCTGTGCCAGCAGTGAGCCAAGGCAAAATCAGTGCGCGCGTCAGCATCAGTAGATCATAGAAGAGCTCCTCGACATTTCGTCTCTGGCAGAGGTGGTTAGAGTGGCCTTGTCGACAGTGAGGTGTTTATGATGGAGACAGAGCTTAGCGTGGACAGGGAGGCAGCGTAGCTGGGGATAGAGAAGGAGGAAACAATGCACGTGAGCCTCAGGGAAACACGATGGAGCTCGTGACGGGGATAGAGAAGGAGGAAACAATTGCTTTAACAAGTCTTTCTATGTCCTTAAGTGATAGTGTGCCGAACAAATACATTATCGATAGACAGCAGGGCTAAACATTTCTATCGTACCTTAGTCTTGTTCTACCTAAGTGACATTATCATACTAACCCACATGCTAGGGTAACAATGGTAAGGTTAACAAGCTCACGAAGAGTTGACATTGACTCAATTAAGTCATGACTACTGTTCCATCAACAGTTTTATAAAACATCTACGCATGCATAATAAATTTCATTTCATTTGTAATATTTATGCTATTACATATATTTGGAAGAAGTTGATATCCGTTCTGGTGGAACTTTATTCTAACTTTATTTGAAATTTTCTAGAATTTTTCTATATCAAATTTCATTGGAAAAGGGTTATGTGTGCACTAACATTTTTGGAATTTCTACATAGGCTCGCATATGGCATTTATGAGGCATTGGTAGATAAATTGTCATCCCGCCAACTAGTACAACACATGTTCCATTAACTTCATAAACTAAACATTGATTCCTCTTAGGTTGCTGACTTAATAATCCCTGCACCGGCTTGCTTGCTACTACTCTGAAACATATATCTACACTAGCTAGCTAGTACATAGAAATCAGCAATCTTACATGCCCTTCTTAGTGTGTAGCTAAACTAGAGATTACCTGAACTATTCTTCTAATCACACATGTGAAAGTGAGTGGTTGCTCTCCACCCAAAAAAATAAACATGTGATTAACTTAATCCTCTTACTATCCTACTTACGAGAAACAGTGACAGAGCTTGGTTGTGGCCAAGGTGGGTCGCACCTCCCTAGCTAAACACAAGCATGCAAATTAACAGGTATATGGAGTGCTATTTAGGCTCATGTGTCATATATTTATGCTACCCAGCACCTGCTGCAGACCAACCCATTTTACTGGCCCTTGCTGATTTTTGGCTCAAGCTTCGTTACTGATGCAAGCTGGTCTGTGAGAGAGGAAAACAGAGAACGACCAAAGCAGAGCCCAAATGGCATCACGTGGCGTGAAGACTACATGAAGCATGAAGGTCGTGGGCTCGTGTGTGGCTGTAAGCATGCATTGGATGCCCCCGAGGTGCACAAGACTCGAGGGATTACTAGTAAGCTCACCAGCGAAGGTAGAAACTGGGTGAAGAGGAGATGACGGGGACCATAGCGGTAGAGGTCAGCATGGCCAAGCGACCACTGGTCTACTTCATGGATAATAAGCAGCGCAACAGAATCAGAGATGTTTGGTGATCATTGCTGGGATTTAGATCGACCGAGAATACTCACTCGAGCGGCTGCGCGAAATGATGGAAATCGTTGGCGTCGAGGAGATTTCTGCACTCCCCCAAATGAGGCGAGCTCGCGAACTTGGCATGGTCAAGTGAGGTGAGGGAGAGGAATGAGAGAGATGGCCTGCTTTGCTTGGCTTTATTGCCAAAGAAGGGACACAGGGCGCGGTGGAGCAACAATGCCGCACGATCAGCGCGAGGCTAGTAGGCAAAACGAAAAGGGAACGAAGGTGTGTGGGCGTGGAGAGGTGAGTGGATTCGAGCGAGGGGATAAAGAGGAGCGACAGGAGCACAGGGAGCATTTCTATGCGGGATGGATGACTTCCTCAGCTGACAGCGAGCATATGGAGCGGCGTGGCGAGCGTCCATCACCGTCACATCGTGGGAACATAGCGATGAGGATGATGATACTGGTGTTGTTCGTGCTGTGGTAGTTGGCTGATTTGGCCACGGCCAGAAGAGAGGAAAACATGCCAGGGGAAAGAAAATGGCCCGCTGAGAGGATTGAATGGCCCAAAAGGGGGGTGAATTGGACAATTAAAAACTTCTACTGAAAACTAGAACAAATAGCAACCTTAGCCTAGATGAAAAGAAATGTGACTACACGAACAAGTTAGGAGAAGAAAAATAAACAAGTAAGCAAAGACACTAAGAAAATACGGAATTGAAAGCTTGCAAGAATATAAATGCTCAAATTAAATTACAGAATAGTAAAGAAATGGACAAGAGAACACCATATTTTTCCTAATGTATCGAGGAGTTGGCACTCCCCCTAGTCCTCGTTGAAGCATCCACCAAGGATATTGGTCCCCCTTAAGTCACCAAGACTCAAGTGCTCCCTCATGATTGCCACTTCTCCATCTTCGAATTGGCGGGCATCAAACCAAGCGGGGCTCCCACAAGAACTTCAAGAGCTCATCGAGACACCACCAATCACCAAAGACCAGCTAGGTGTTGCCAACCATCAAGAGTAACAAACTAATAGCTTCACTTGATCAAGATCAATCCTACTATAGCTAGATGCATACTTGCTACTCTCCAAGCACTAATGATGTCCTTAATATTTAATTAGAGACTTGAAAATCAACTCATGTGCTCTTTCTTGCTTCTTGATGACACACATAGTGTATGAATTCCTCTAAGTCGTGAGAGAGCCAAATGAAACCAAGTGAAGCGGTATTTATAGGCTAGATATCCAAATTATAGCCGTTGCCTAACCACCCACTTCTTCTGTTAACACTGGATGATCCGGTGAGTATCTCCTTACTCACACAAGACAATCCGGTGAGTACAGACTTTCATTGCCACTGTGTCAGTTGTCATTAGTCGTTATTGTTGAGAAATAGTCCGATGCCATCATCCGATGAACACCGACCTAACACCGCACCATCATGTGCGTACAAACTAGCTAAATTGCCGATTCCAACCCTCTCTAGAAAATATGCCCCAGTGATGATTTCATTGCCATCACCGGACTATTAGGTGGGTTAAACTTCTTTTGCCCTCAAAATCTTCTCTGGTAGAAAAGCTTCAGTGTGCATATGTGTCTATCACTAGACTATCCGGTGAGTAGAACTCCTTTAATCCAACTAAAACAATCCTCTTTAGAAATATTACTCTGGTGATCCATTCTTGCCTTCACCAGACCAACCGGTGAGTGAAGTTTGTTCTGCCACAAGAAATTATTCTCTGCAAGAATTGGTTCGGTGTACATACCATCTTCACTGGACCATCCGGTGAACTGAGCTTAAAAAAATCTTGTCTTGGAATCACCTTTGGAATAATTAGTCTGGTGCAGTCATCATTGTATCACAGGATAATCCGGTGAGTTGGACTTCAATTTTTCCTGGCAATGCCCCTTCTGCTGAAAATAGATCCGTGCTCTCACCACACTAACACCGGACTATCCGGTGTAACACTTCTAACAATTTTGACCATGTGTCACGCAGAAAATTATCTGGTGATTACATCATTTTGTTCATCTAAGCATCCAGTGCATCTAGAATGTTTTCTATCTTGAGATAACCATATGCTCCGATGAGATCACTTTATATAGATCAGATCATTCGGTGAGGTAAATTTTCTCTAAGCTCGCCCAATTAAAACTTTCTTGAGCTCTAGCTTCTCAATATGTCAACCATGGGCTTCTATGAGCTAACTAGTGCTAGAATTTTATAAGTGTGCATCAAATCAAGTCTAGACTCACTAGGTCAAGCTACTACTCTTAGCCCCTCTTTATAGTACGATCAACAAACTAAGAACGACCTATACTACTCTAAGTGTCCTTCATCTCCTTTGCGACACTTAGAACTAGAAAATCCTTAATCTTGATACACAAGTCCTTCGATCATCCATATAATCACCTTAGGGACCAAGAATACCTAATTATTATTGTGAACTAAATTTTTTATTCTCTTCAAAACAAATTGTTAGTCACAATGATATGGTTGTCATTAATCACCAAAACACTTACCACTTATCTAAGAGCCTAGATGCTACAATCTCCCTCTTTTTAGTTATTGATGACAACATATATGAGAAGATATAGATATGAATTGAAGTACACCCTATCATACTAGGCAATTGATAGCATATAATGAAAAAAGCAAGAAAACATCTAGCGCTAGAACAACCTATCATACTAGTACAAATAGAATTAAGCACGCATGAAATAAAACACAATGTGATGACAAGCTAAACAAATGGTCTGTCATTATATCAAAATCCATAAGATCCAACAAGCTGAACCTAGCTAACCAAAATCTAAACTAGACTCCCCCTAAAACTAGCAAGCTCTCTAGCTATCTCTCTCCAAAACTCCCCCTAACACTAGACTCTCTCCCCCTTTGGCATCTAAGCATCATAAAGAGAACATATCTACACATCTGGAGCTGGAGAAGACGAGGGAGCCGACACTGCCGAAGGCTGCACCACGAACTGAGAGGTATTAGTCTCGGAGTCGAATGCAGACGAGATAAGCTCAACGATAATGTCGTCGGCTGGAGAGGACGCTCCTGCTGCAGTCTAACTCTGCACTGTGTCTGGACGATGGTCGGAGCTAGAGGTGTCGACACCCTGGGTGGCCATCTCGATGGTCAACATGACTGAACACCTCCTAAAGAGTAGGATCGACCTCATCAAGCGCAGGCTGTGAGATAGCTGGAGGCACAACTGGAGGCTCCTGAGCTGGAACGGTCGGCTGCGGCGAGTCCTCGAAACAGAGAGGTCCAATGGGTAGATGTGATATCAGTGAAGGGAGCTGACAGTGGAAAGTCTGATCCCAGAGTAGTCAAAAGTCCGCTGATGCTGGCTGGGAGAGGACTCGCGGCTGGAGCTGGTGCTGGAGATGAACTAGCAACTGAAGGCCGGTGTGCTGGAATAGGAAAGAGAACATGCAAGCATTATTCTTGCTGTCTGACTAAAGTGCTGAGAACATGGTCTGTTGCTGTTGTTAAAGAGATTGCAAGAAGACCATCTGCTGCTCCTGCTGGTGAATCATGTTAGCCCAAAGCTTCACCTGCATCTCAGCATATGCTGGTAGCTACTATTGGATCTGTTGCTGCTGAACTACCTGTTGCTGCTACATCTGCTAAAGAATCAACGCAAGCTATGAAATCTGCGCAAGAGGGGTCACTGGAGGAACTGTCTCAGGCGCTAAAGAAGTAAGAACAGATGTCTGAGGGGCTGCCTGAGAAGAACCTCCTGCCTCAGCATCGTGTGACCTAGCGATCGAAGGAATGTACTCAATATCGTATGAGTCCGAATCGATGTCCACGTCAAAGATATACTGAGGTAGCTCTGCCTCTGCCTCTGCTAGGGCCTGGTCATCAGCTGCTGCTGCTCTCTCGCTCGTCAAGAGGGATCAGCTCGTGAGCATGAACCATGGCTCGCTGACCATGATGTCTATCTGTGAGAGCAGCAGGAGCATACTCCTTGAAGTGAGTAGGAGACTCCTCATAGGCCTCGAGGAACTCGAGATACCTAATGGCGTGAGCAAGCAAATAAGAGATGAAGTGCACATATGGTTGTTGTCTGGCTAGGGACATCCCCTCTGCAATAGCATCCTCAATCTGAAACAAAATCAGATCCACTATGTCAAAACAGCGGTGAGTGAGGATAGATAGAATCAACCACTATTGCAGGCTAGTGATGGCCTCTCCGTAGCTGATCCTCGGCAGCAAACTCCTTCTCAGGGCCATGTGGATGGCCTTCGCTACAGGTGTCAGCATGTTTGGCAGTCGCGGCAAACCTGGAGCGAAGGGCTATATGAAGTGTGGCCCGATCTCCTCATCAGTGGGGAAGATGCCACCAACCAGGGGATGGCGAGGGGGTTCGACGTCCGTATGAATGACCTCATGTAGATACCTAGACCTCGTGCAGAATATGACTTTAATTTGAATGAATTGAGCAAAAGATATATGAATTTTGGGGCAAATTTGCACGATGTTGACCTAAACTTGAAAGACTTGAGCACATTATCCATAATTTAGATCAACATGCCCTAATACATGATCAAAGTGAATGATATGGTTCTAATTTCAGCAATTGATCATGAATTTCTCGAATTAGGGTTGAATTTGAATGATATTTGAGAAAATTTGAATGGATTCAACTCGAATTTGAAGAATTTGAGCAATTAAGCTCATATACAGATGAACATGCTCTCAAATTGCACGGATTTGAACTAATTTTGCACTAGATTGAATGCAATTCACATGAATTTGCATAAATTTGAAGGGAATTATGAAACTTGAGAGCTAGGGTTTGGAAATTTGAACCAAAAACTTGTGCTCACCACGATGACCAGGAGGGAGGAGATGACGGTAGGGGAGAGAGCTCGTCGGACAGTGACCTGGACAGCGGCACAAAGGGCGGTGGTACTCTGGGCGACTTGGCACTGGGCGGCAGCTACCCGGCGAGCGGTGGAGGAAATGCGGCGGCGGCGCTGGTCGGTAGCGGCAGGTGTAGGGACGAAATGAGCCGACGGGTGGAGGCGAGAGCATGACAACGGCCCAAGATTGAAAACAGAGAGAGGAGAGCGGCAATCGAGAGCTTATATGATAGGTGGGTCCCACTAATCTTGCGAACACCGAAAGGTCCAGTGATGAGAACTGAGCAGCGGACCAATATTTTCAGAGAGCATCTCAAAACGGACCCGAGATAACTTTCAAAAACCTGATGTTTCGGTGATGTTCAACTGAACATCAGATCTTCTTTATGATGAAATGTAATTCTGAAAACAGGATACTTCGGTGAAGCTCCACTGAACATCGGACACTATTACAGGACAAATTTTAGAACTTCTAATTTTTGCTGCCACTAACTGAACACCGAAAGTTCCAGTCCTAACCACTTCACAAACACCGGAATTTTTCTACGTGCCAAACCATTTTTTAAACACCGGACTATCCGCTGCAACTGATCTACTCACCGTATAAAGCCACCAGACCTTCTTCAGAGAAGCTGAGCCAAGAGAACAGAAGACCAGATGATCCGTTGAGGAGAATGAAGGGGCACCGGATCATCCGGTGAGAAGGAAAATTTTCTGCTGAACTATCTCTCGCTGAGTCCAAACTTCAAATTAACACACAACAAAAATAAATGTTTGGACTAGCTTGAGTGAAGCCTCAATCTCTCAAATACTCATTTGCAAATATTTGCCAAAAAGACTATAGCATACATAATTTTGCAATACGCAGTAAGAATAAAAAAAAGATGAGAAAACTTTAAGAAAATGTATGAGCCATATTTCCTATTAAATTAAAGATTAAGACTTTAAGTTCGCTAGGACAAGACTCAATAGGCATTAAGCACTTACATCTTTATAATCAAACTCATAGATGTGTATATTCACATTAAGCGCGAACAACAATCTCAAAGTTTGATATCCTCCTTTGTGATCTCTCTACCGCCAATGCCCATACAATACATAACAAGTGCATAAAATTTAAACATGAATGCAAGTTATATGGCATACGAATGCATAACATAAAATAACGATCTTGTCATATTACTTCCCTTCTCAAGTTTCTTCATGGTGAACCCAACAACATGCCTTGAGAGAAACTAGGAGACCACCATCTCAAGTAAAACCCATGTTCACCACTATCTTGAGAAGGTTAGACAAGCACCTATCATGAATGCATCTATATGATAAGGCATCACATGATGTTTAAAGCATCTATCATGTTCAACTCACTTTGTAATTTACAAAAGGTTGCTTCATCTAGAGGTTTTGTGAAGATATCCGCCAATTGATCTTCCGACCTTACACCACTAAGAGAGATATCATTATTAGCCACATGATCTCTAAGGAAGTGATGGCGAATGTCAATGTGCTTTGTGTGAGAGTGTTGAATGGAATTGTTTGATATTTTTACGGCACTCTCATTGTCACAAAGGAGTGGAAGCTTCTCTAGATGAACATCAAAGTCTAACAAGATTTGCTTCATATAAAGGATTTGAGCACAACATGCTCCAGCGGCAATGTATTCGGCTTCCGCGATGAACAAGGCTAAAGAGTTTTGCTTCTTAAAAGACCATGAAACTAGAGATCACCCTAGCAAGTGGCACCCACCCGAAGTATTCTTGCGATCCACACGACATCTGGCAAAGTCTGAATCTGAGTATCCCAAGAGTAGGAAACTAGCACCTTTCGGGTACCATAAGCCTATGCTAGGTGTATGCTTTAGATATCTAAGGATTCTTTTAACCGTGCTAAGATGCGATTCCTTAGGATTAGCTTGAAAACGAGCGCATATGCATACACTAAACATAATATCGGGCCTAGATACGGTAAGGTAAAGAAGTGACCCAATCATAGAACGATAAAGCTTTTGTTCAACTGGTTTACCCGTTTCATCTAAGTTGAAATGTCCATTTGTATGCATTGGAGTCTTGATTGGCTTTCAATCATCCATCTTAAACTTCTTGAGGATGTCTCTCGTGTACTTCTCTTGATGGATGAATGTCCCTTCCTTCAATTGCTAGATTCAAAATCCAAGGAAATAGTTGAGCTCGCCAATCATCGATATCTCGAACTCCCTAAACATCATGTCACCAAATTCCTTGCAAAACTCTTTGTTAGTTGAACCAAATATTATATCATCAACATAAATTTGACCCAAAAAAAAGCTCATTATCCATGATCTTTGTGAACAATGTGGTGTTCACCCTCCCGATTTTGAATCCTTGGTTGAGTTTGTATCAAGCTCTTAGGGCTTGCTTGAGTCCATAAAGCACCTTATGCAACCTATAGACATGATTAGGATATCTAGGATCTTCGAAACTGGAGGGTCGTTCAACATAAACAAGTTCATTTATAAAGCCATTCTTTATAAAGCCATTTAAGAATGCACTCTTCACATCCATTTGATAAAGCTTAATGTTATGGTGTGAAGTAAATGCAAGAAGGATACAAATATCCTCAACCCTTCCACGGGAGCGAATGTTTCGTCAAAATCCAAACATTCAACTTGTGCAAATCCTTGCGCGATGAGTCTTGCCTTGTTGCATACCATTATACCATGTTCATCTTGCTTGTTGCGAAAGACCCACTTAGTTCTAATTACATTCTTGCCTTGAGGCCTTTCTTCAAGAATTTATACTTCATTATGGGTGAAGTTATTGAGTTCTTCTTGCATAGTCATTATCCAATTTGGATCTTTAAGAGCCTCATCTACACGTGTGGGTTCTAAATAAGAGACAAATGAGTATTGTTCATAAAATAAAGCATATTGATGAGAGCGAGTTCGTACTCCCCTAGATGGACTTCCAATGATCAAGTAAATGTGGTGATCCTTGGAAATATGCGTATGCTTCACCTTTAGTTCTTGAGGTGTATCTTACGATGGTGCAATATCTTTAGCTTGAGCTTCCTCTTGAGAGATATGAACATCATGTTATGGAAGTGGTTGATCATCCTTGTTCTCATCTTCATCAACTTGGGGCGCCATGGAGGTATGTGGAATTGAAGTAGAAGGTACATCTTCATCCTCCTCCTTAGGCTTGATATCCCTAATTGTTATATTCTTCATTGCATCTCTTAAGGGTTCATCACCTACATCATCACAATAAACACCTTCTCCTTGGGAGCTATTAAATTCATAAAACTCCACATCATATATTTCTTCAACAAGACCGGTGGCATTGTTGAATACTCGATATACTTTGGAGTTAGATGCATAACCAACAAGAAAACCAATATCGTAACGTTTTTCAAACTTTCCTAGGCGTTCTTTTTTCTTAAAGATAAAACACTTACATCCGAGCACCCAGAAGTATGAGATATTGGATTTCCTCCTAATGAGAAGCGCATATAGCATCTTCTTCAATAGTTGGTGGAGGTAAACTCGATTGGATGCATGACACGCCGTATTGATTACTTCCGCTCGAAACTTCTCCAGTGTACCATACTCATCCAACATTGCTCTTACAAGAGTGATCAAGGTCTTGTTCTTCCTCTCCACCATGCTATTTTGTTGATGGGTGTAGGTTAATCAGAACTCACGATTGATGCATCTATCATCACAAAATTCTTCAATGTATGTGTTCTTGAACTTCGTGCCATTGTCACTCATGATCTTCACAAGTGTGGCCTCAAATTCATTTTGAACCCTCTTCGCAAACTTCTTTAAGATCCCAACGGTCTTGCTCTTGTCATCTAGAAAAAAGTTCAAGTGTATCTTGTATAATCATCAACAATAACAAGGCAATAGAGATTACCACTAAGACTTTTGTAGGTAGTTGGTCCGAAGAGGTCCATGTGTAGTAGCTCCAAGGGTCTTGATATAGACATCATAAACTTGTATGGATGTGATCTTGCAACTTGCTTTCCTGTTTGGCAAGCGCTACACAATTTTCCTTCTCGAATACAAAATTTTTCAAACAAACTACCATTTTGTTCTTGAACACCTTCTTGAGTTGGCTCATTCTAATTTGTGCAAGTCGATGATATCAAAGCCAACCCATGGATGTCTTGGTGAAGAGGCATATAGTCAAGCTAGCTTCATTAGAGGAGAAATCTACAAGATATATATGTCCATGTCTAAAGCCTTTAAAGATTAGATCATTATACTTCTTGTTAGTTATGATAACATCAACATTACTAAATAAGCATGTAAAACCTAAATCACATATTTGAGCTACAGAAAGCAAATTAAAGCTAAGCGACTCTACTAAAAGAACATTAGAAATAGAGAGATCATTAGAGATTGCTATCTTACCCAAACCTACCACGTTTGCCTTAGAGTTATCACCAAAGGTGACTTTGTCATGATCTTCCACATCATCTTCTAGTTAGGTGAACATCTTTACATTACCGGTTATATGTTGTGTGCATCCACTATCAAACATTCAATGCTTGCCATCGGGTTTGTAATTCACCTACATATATGAAATCAAGCTTTTTGTTTAGGTACCCAACCAAATTTGGTACCTTTGATTAGACATCAATTTGCCTAGGAAGCTTACCCTTAGCTTGAGTTTCAATGAATTTAGCTATGATTTTTTCACTCTTAAGCTTATGCAATAGGAAATGATGATCATTGAAAGTGGACTTATATTTAGAAGGCAAGATAGGAAGGGGTTTAGTAGGAATTGGACACTCTTGTGTTGTGACCGGTGACTTGATAATATTGGTAATATGAACCAACTTCCTTGATGAAGGAATTATTGATCTTGGTGTTGTGATGACCTTTTCCACCAGGTTGGGGAAGCATCCAAGGTCTCTTTTGTTGTAGTACAATGCATTCTTTATGAGAATTTTTTTGTGCTTGTACTCCCCCTTAGTCAACCGGGCCACATATGACTTTAGACTTGCAATCTCATTCTCAAGTTCTTGCTCCCTTGCATGGTTAGTCTTAGAAAATATTATATTATCACATAAAGCGGAGCATGGTATATCAAGAAGATCATCACAAGAAGTAGATATATTGATCTTAACAACATCAATAGTAGGCAATTCATTCATGCTAGGATCAATGGCATCATAAGTTAACTCAAATTCTTGATATTTGTATTTCAAGTCAATATGCTCAAGTTTTAGCTTCTTGTTACTAGCCTCAAGAGACTTGTTAGATGCAACTAATCTATCATATTTCTTAAACACATCATTGTACTTAGAAAGCAACTCATCATGATTAGAACTAAGCATAGCTTTAGCATTTTCAAGAGACTTGATTTTAGCTTCTTGTTTCTTGATGATAGTAGCATAGTCATTCATAAGCTTAGATAGATCATTAGGAGAAAGACCATCATCATCACTACTACTACCATCATCCTCACTACTCACCTTGTTGTTACCTTTTGCCATGAGGCATATAGGTGGTGGAGGTAGAGGTGGATCATCATTGATGATGGCGAGGCCCGCGAAGTTGTTGTCTTCATTATCGTTTGAATCATCACTTGAGCTTTCGCCAGAGATCCATTCACCAACAATATAGGTCTTGCGGCCTCCACCATTCTTGTGGAGGAGCTTCTTCTTCCTCTTTTCTTGATCCTTCTTCTTGTGCTTGTCATCATTCTCAATTGCATCAATCTTCTTTGACTTATTCTTGTTTCTCTTGTCGGGATGAGGACAATCATATGATATGTGGTTAAGGTTACCATAATTGTAGCACTTCTTCTTGTCTTCACCACCGGACTTGTCAAATTTCTTTAGATGAAATTTGTTTTTTTTTTATCATAGTTGTAGCCCTTCTTTTGAAATTTGGAGATCATCCTTATGGTTCTTCTCATGAGAAGAGCAAGCTCGGTGTCAGAGTCATCATCATCTTCATCATTTTCACTTGATGATGGGAGCTTCTTCTTGTCAACCATATTTGCCTTAAGAGCAAAATTCTTCTTGGATAAAGACTTATTATCTGCAAACAAGAACATCTCATGAGCATATATCTTCCCAACGGCATCGGTGATGGTCATGTCATTGATGTCCCTTTCATGAAGAAGAGAGATGACAATGTTGTATTGCGGCTTAGGAAGCACCATCAAGATCCTACGAATAACGTCTCTTTGAGATAATTGAGTGAGTTCAAGAGAATTGATTTCTTCCACAAGCATATTCATGCGAGAATATATATCATTGAATAACTCATAAGAAAGCATCTTGAATTGATTAAGAGCATTCATTCCTCATAAATTTTCCTACCCTCATGAATTTCACAAAGAGCGGTATAAATCTCATTAGCGAATTTCTTGCTCTTAACTCTAGAGAAAACATCTTCACTAATTCCCTCAAATATAGTATTCTTAGCATTAGCATTCCACCTAACTTGTTAGCTGGTAAAAGGTTGATCAAACAAAATGGAGAAGGTTAGCCAAACTTCGGGGGAACTAGCTCGCCATGCAAACTTTTCAATAGGCTAAGTTCTTTTCCTTGAACTTTAGCATACTACTTACACTCCCCGGGGTCATTGTTCTAGGATTTTAAGCCTATAAAGAGCACGATGCTCTGATACCAATTAAAAGGATTGAATAGCCTAAGAGGGAAATGAATTGGGCAATTAAAAACTTATACCAAAAACTAGAATAAATAGTAACCTTAGTCTAGATGAAAAGAAATACGACTAGACAAACAAGCTAGGAGAAAGCAACTAAATAAGCAAGCAAATACACTAAGAAAATGTGGAATTGAAAACTTGCAAGAATGTAAATACTCAAATTAAATTGCGGAATAGTAAAGAAATAGACAAGAAAATATTGGATTTTTTCCTGATGTATCGAGTAGTTGGCACTCTCCTTAGTCCTCATTGGAGTATCCACCAAGGATATTTTTCTCGTTGAGTCACCAAGACTCAAGTACTACCTCATAATTGTCACTTCTCTATCTCCAGATTGGCGGGCATCAAACCAAGTATGTACTTCTTCCTGAACCCGTCACTAATGACTAATTTTACCAAATTTCGTCGAGGGTTATAATTTAATAAGTAATCCGGAGTACATTCAGTAAAACGGATATAACTTTTATATACAGACTCCGATTTTAACATTTTTTTACTCTACAGACATTTAAGCAATCAAAAGCCATATCTAGAATTCCACATCTGTATATAGGAGTTTGTCCCTGTATACAGGAGTGTGCATTAAATAATAGGACTGAATTTGTCCCTGTTATACTTGTAATTCCACATCTGTATACAGATTGCTTGCTTCACTACTTCCTCAATATAAAGAATAAACGATAACAAACATGATAGTATCAGATGCTTGCTATATTAAACAAAAAAATCTCTGAACAAGACAGCTTCAGATCAGCTCATACGGTGAATTGGAACACAATAAACTAATGACACGCTAGATCAAAAAAGGGATATTCGGATAAAAAAATCTGAATTGGAGATCAATTAATCACCATTGTTAAAGGGGATCGTGTACATATGATCTTACGGCCGTTGGAGCCACCGGTTTGTTTGGAATCGGATCCTCTGACTTCACCCACTGGTGAAGTCAGGTGACTTCAAATCTTTGTAGACCGACGGATCAGATGTACTGCTACAGTGTAACGAAACAGTAAAATATGTACAGTAAATTAACGAAACTGTTCATCTACTCACAAATTACTGTTCACTCGTGACTAGATCCGGTTTGCTTGCCAGGGATCCGGATCCGGTTTGCTTGCCGCCGCTGCACGTGCCCTTGTCTCCATGGGTCAGATCTAACAGAATCAGATCCTCCTGTCCATGGGTCTTCGATCTGTACGCACCAAGAAAAATCGAATTGTTTAAAGAGTAGCATGATCAAAACAGTAAGGGGAATATTGGGTGTGGGGTGCGGGGAATAGGTGAAATCGTCTAAATAGTATTTTAATTAATTATTAAATTGATTATTTATATAATCACGATTGTAATGATTAATTAGAATAATATTTTGATAATTTCGATATGTGTTTTTTATTCAAGATCAGAACACAAATCTTTTCAATATATACCATAAAAAAAGTTTAATAAAGAGCAAGTAATTATCATTATATTATAAGTTCTTAAACATTAACAATTTACAACAATTTGCAGTAAAAGAAAGCTAGGAGGATAATAAATTAGATCAACTCCTAAACAACACAAGAAACTATGTAGCGGAAGACAAAAGCTATAAACAATAAAAGATAGATAGAGCATATACCCTTAGACTCCATCCTAAAATAATTTCACCCGAGTAGTTACCTACTTATACCTGCCACCAACATTGACGGGCGTAAAGTAGCCAAACACTAGCTCCTCCTCGCCAGTAGCAACTAAAAGAGTAGAGCGAGTACAAATGTATTCGCAAGATTTAATTTATAATAGGTACATATAAATAACCTGACTCAAGGATAATGTATTTGGTTAATTAGCAAAGAGTCAATCATAAGATTAAGTAAATTCATATACAGAAGTTATTTGACACAATATGTGAGTATCTAACTTAACCACATCTATCTTTCTATCCTACATTCATCAACATAAACCTAGATGTGACTGAAACATTATAATTAGTCAAATGTCATCACCTACCAAATCCCAATATACCATTTATCCCATACTCATGACTTTACAATCGATGTGGATAGATAAAAGTATGCTCATTATCGAGAGCACGATAATTCAAATTGATCTTACACCTTGCAGGGTATATCTTTACCCACACGACTCGAAGACCATTCGACTTGCGTGACTACATAGGCTCGCACAATGGGTACTTATGCCAACCTTTCTCATATCTGAAACTATCCACTTGCACATGCCCCTATAGCACCAGGGTTACCGTGAGCATGTCCCGGATACCTCTGGCTCCCCACCACCTAACTTCTTCTTTTTTTCTCTCTTATACGTGATAGGGATGCATGGCAAGCGTTAGCACGGCGTATAATAATCAGCTTGTCTTACCATTAGATCGATATGTGGTTAGTACGGAAAATGCTAAAGTCAACGCACCAATGGACGGTACTTAACCGATGCAAAAGGTTTATGGCATCTGGGTTCCTCTCTCGACCTACCCCTAGCACCACACACATCTCGTCTCATTCTCACATCACATATATTCCAACATTATTGTTATCCTTGTGAACAATTAGATAAGCCCTATAACTCGCGAACGATGGTCGAACCACCGATCAACTTCTACCGATGACATATGCATTGCTAAACATTTCGATTAACCTTTGAAGTTAGATATCAACAATATTATACTTTGGTTATAAGGATAAAGATAATTATCAAAATAAATATAAGTAACACATCAACATAGATTCTACCCACAAGACTCCCGACATTCGACTCACCACTCATGCAAACATACATAGAGCATAATTTATCAAATTAGACAACACATGATCGAAAATAGTAGGTAGAGTATACTTAGATGCTTGCCTTGCTGCTCCGGTGTCTGCTTGATACTACCCGCGCATCACTTAAAGAATTCTAGACCACCCTCGGTCGTACCCGCATCACACTCCGATCCTTCATTCACTAAAGAAGAAAGCATGCAATGATGAGCATGAAAAGGATGTAATGAAATATGCTACATAATGCATAACATTAAGTTAAATGTGCAAGACATGCGGAAGAATAACGAAGTTTGCAATCTAAACAACTTCTGAAACTCAAACAGAATTCAGAAGTTTCAGGTTTAACTCAGAACCTCCGGGTTCGGAACTTCTGAGTTGACCTCTAGACAGGGGTCCTCGATTAGCAATTTCTGAAATAACTCAAAAGTTCCGGGTCAAGTCGGAACTTCTAGGTTGGGCCGGAATATTCGGGTTAGCTTCTGGGTGAGGGCTCTCTGTTTCGCTTTGTTCTGTTTATCTCAGAACTTCCGAGCTATACCCAGAACTTCTTGGTGGTTAGATTTTCCGGGTGAGGCTCCGAACGAAGGGGGCTCTATTAAACCTAACTCGAGGTATCCGGAACTTCTGGGTTCCAACTCGGAACCTCCAGGTTGGGCATACTTGAGCTTCGCGATGATTTTCCTTAGACGATTCAACTCACGTATTAATCTACCCCAGATAAACTTGCATATGCACTATACAAAAGGTTATAGACTCAATTTGCACCCTAAATCCTCATGATTCCCGAGGATAATTCAATGGGGATTTTGCAGGGCTACGGAACTTTCGGGTTGAACTCGGAACATCCGGGTTGCTACAGAGAGTATTTTTCATAGGGAAACTTTGATCGATTCGATTGCATGCCTCACCAATTCAAAGGTACAAAGGTACTAACTCATGGGTTCTAGACTTTATCTACCAACACAATCACACGATTTTCTGGCTCAAACTCATCCAAAATCCTCTAATTGGCTCCAATGCTCAAGAACTCGAGACGCGTTGGAACTTGACAACTAAAGCTATAAACTTGAAATCTATCCAATCAAAATGTGCATTCTCACCATGGATGCCTAGGAGACTTACTCAAGGTTCTTTGTCGAGGTTGGTGATCATCAGTTGAAGGAGGAAACAGAGGAAAAACTCGGGAAAGAGGAAGAAGGCTAGTGCTCCTTGTTTTTCAACCAAAAACACCAAAATGAGTCAAGAATGGCTCAAATCCTTCGGGAATACACAAAAGAATAGGATGGATGGGAAGCTTAGGATCTATTGATCTCGTGGGTACCACATACATACCTCGGTTTTGCTTCTTGAGGGAGAAATCTGAGGACAAAGAGAGAGAGCTAAAGAGGGAGGGAGAGCTCCTTGCTCTTGGCCGATTGAGAGGAAAGAGAGGAAGTGGGTCGGGTTGTTGCCCCATTGAGAGATGGGGTGGTTGGCCCACCCATATGGGCCCTATTTGCTAGAGAGACAAGATATTTTTGTTTCAATTCTTCCTTTCCTGAATTTCTTTCCCTTATCCTATTGACTCAAAACGAAGTGTTTTAGTGCTTCAGAACAAAATGGCTCAAAATTAAGCATGACACCTATGAAGCATAATTATATTTAATTAACTGATTACGTGTTTTGGGACGTGATAGGGAACATGAGAGGCGGGGCGTGGAGGATTGAGCGGAACGACGGATCCATGCAAGGCTAGTTGCGGTGGATGGAAGCAGTCTTTTTTCAGGCTGTTGTTGAGATAGACCATGTGATTTTTTTTAGGTTAGTTCGGCTTTTTATTAGACATCAGTTTTCCTACGGTTTTTTATCGAGGGGTGAGGTAAGAGTGGGAAGGGGTGAAGCGCTAACCAATTCGTGCTTTATATAGTAAAGACTAAGATAATTTTAACTTTTTAAACCTATTCAGATATGCTCCAAAAATTCTACCAAAGTTACTAAAAAATACTACAAACAGCAAAGTGTACCTGGTCAAAGTTTTGTAACTTTTAGCTAAGCCATTTTTTCTCAAAATTCCAAACCTATAAAACATGATTTTTATGCACAGAAAAATTAAAAAAAAAGAGAAAATCTCATAAATACATTAACACTAAACAAATCAACCACCACAGATTGAACACACCAAATGAATTCCAAAAGTAAAGCAAAGTAATCCAACTTATACTCCCAAAGTTTTAAAGAAGCTCGATGTCTCGAAAATTAAATTCATAGTCTCATATTAACAATGATTAATTATCTCAAAAACTACAACCTACAATTTTAAAATGTTACAGTCGTGGTTGGGCATCTACGCCGTGATGGACTCACCCGAGCGGGTGAACTAGATGCTGAACATGTACACGTTGGTGGCCACCTCGTGGAAGCCAAAAGAGTAGCTTCCACCCGGTGACACCGACACGTACTTGGTTGGGACCGTCCTCCACGATGATGGAGTAGCCACGCCATAGAATGCTCCGGCATCCACTCGTTGAAAGCGCGGAGGAAGTCAAGGAGGTGACTAAGCTATGAGGGAGAACAAGGTGAGGATAGTGAGTAGTCTCATGGCATTGCGAGTTGTGGCGTTTGTGTTTGCTCTCGGGTGCATGGGTGACTTTTGTACATGGAGTTTGTCAATTGAAGTCAACGAGTTGCGTGGTCTTTGGCTGGTTAAGATACACTAGTTGGATTAGTGCACCTACGACGTATTTTTTTTCACAGAGCATAATAAAAAAAAATAGATTTACTAGTTTTGAACATCTCAATATTTATATTTAACACATTCATTTAATTATAAAGAAAACAGTAGTACTATCATACATGTACATAATTTTAATACGTAGACGACAATAATACAAACCTAACAAAATGTGTTTCATATTTTTTGAGTTTTAGATATTTTTCTTTATATTTTAGATTATTTCAGTCGATTTATCAATATAACTAATATTCATTTCGATATTTTTTAGAATTTTCTAAAGATAAAAATTATATTATATATATGTGTATGTGTATATATATATATATATATATATATATATTTATAGGACACCTATTTTATACTCCTAGGAGTATGTACTCCCACATGCAATATACCGCCTAAACAAACACTTTATACTCTTTTATCATTTTTAGTATACTCTAATACTAATTCTAAGATACTCCAATATGAGTTGTATGAAAAAAAATTCAATGTTAGCCTTTCATTTTTGCTATATACTCTTTTTTATACATAAAAGAAGTATATACGCAAATTATGATAAAAATCATGGAATTTCATAAAAATTTTCGTGGAATTTGTATTGTAGTATCTTATAATTACTAATGAAGTATATTTAAAGTGATAAAGAAGTATAACATACGTGTAAAAGTGTTATATGAGAAGTGGGAGTACATACACCCAGGAGTACATACTAGTTTTCCTATATTTATACATATACCTATATGTACACATACACAAGACCCATATAAATAGTATTTGCAGTGGCTCCCGATTCTTTGTAATATATAGACTAGGAACAGAGACGCGCTCCACCGCACCCATGTAGTATCCAACTGCATGGTGTGTGTTGGGTGCTACGGATGTTGGTTAGGCCAACAATTCTGCCGGTGGGGTGACTGTCGTGTGCCGTGGGCTTTGAGAGGGGCGTGGGTGGGTGGGCTGGGATGTATTGTTTATGTTCATTTTGGTCCATGTCCGGTTTGGTGGTGGACTGTTTGCTTGCTGAAAAAAAATCTAAAAAGGCCCACAAGAGGCAAGAAGTCCTCTTCTCCTTAGCCAGTGCCCTCATTACCGTTTCTCTCTCCTCCTCCATGGAGCCCACGCCGCAGTCAGTAAATCTGTCGCCAGCGATGGTGGATCTCGCCGCCGGACAAAAAAATGGAACCCCACTGATACCTCGGTGCTATTCATCATGTTTCCCCCTTCAACAGATTCTTTGTCGGCACAAGCTACCATGCATGCACGCGCATGGCTCATCTTTGCACCGATGAAGGCTTCTCGTGGTCAGGTTTGGTCCCGGTGGTGGCCCAGCTTGAGGCAAGGACGTCGTTGTTGAGGCCTGCGGAGTTTTAAGGCACGACCATGGCAGATCGGGCGGGAGGGGCTAGGAGGCGAGGATCAGGAGCCGTGATAGCGGGTGGAGGCGGACGCGGTGGAGGTGGCTGGAGCCTGGAGGAGCCTTCTCCCTGGCTTCCTGAGGCGTTGCCGGTGGAAGGAGCAGCATGGGAGGTGGTGACGCTGTGGGAAGGGAGGGATGGGAGGACGGGGTGAGGCCGAACCCTCTGCAGCCGTGGGCTTGTGGCCTCGTGGGCGAGAGCGAGCGCGGGGTGTTGGATATGATCTGGACTGTCTCTAACATGTCCCAACTGAACGGAGAAAAGAGGGGGAGCTTAGACTTCATGTATGCGCCTTGATAGGGGGAACTGACTTGATGGTTATGGTCCCGTATTCGTGAATCGCTATAAATAAGAAAAGGGGAGTTCAACGTTTGGCTTTGATGAGTTCACTGGAGGTCTAGCACTTACCCCGCATCTCTAACCTAGTTGATCATTAAGGACGCTGCCACGATGCGAAAGCCGCCACCGCCAGATCATCCACGCCGATTGACATCACCATGGCGGTGACCACCATGACTGTTGCACCAATATGTTCAACTACATCATGATCTACTTCACGCCTGCTACCGTGACATCGACCACAAGCTCTAGGTCAACAACTGGCACTACGCTACTAGAACAAAATCCTATCGCGGCTCTACACTGACGGAGCGACAACGAGATGGTATCATTCGGGTTAGGTAAATTGTCATGCTTCCGCTAATGGTGATGTGTTTGAGCTTAGAGCTAGCTTTTATGTTGATCAAAGGAAATTAGATCTAATACGGGGGACGCATGGATGGCTCTTGAGCCACCAATTCCACGACCAACAAGGCTAAGGGGGCACACGGACAGCCAAATTGGCATCAGCCTGAGATCATACGCTTGTAACCGAGCCGCGGGACACGTATTGTGCATGGGTTGGCGGAGAGGCGCGCTCACGCCCTGAGCCCATGGACCCTAAGCACCATTATAACTTAACTAGCTCAGTCCCCATGTATTGCAATGAAAATATAAGTATTGGACACTGTAACATCAAACACAAACTCAAATGTGGATGCATCATTGGAGCAGCATCGAATGAATTCATCAGGAACGATATTGTAGTTTGATTTCAGATGAGATTTAAAAAATAAGGATATTATCCACTAATTTCTCTTCTAATTTCTTCACTTATTTTTATTTGTAAAATCGGTCACATATCCACAGCCGGTAACGAGACGATGAGGTTGAAGAACGAGGGTAGATGGTAAAAGTGAGTGAAATATTTGAACTTTATGGGATTTTGTTAGATAGGATAAGAGTAGGGGAAGAAGTGACGCGAGAACTAATTTGTATTTTATATAGTAGAGATATAGGTTTGTATGATGGTCACTGAACAGGTGTGTATCCTAGATCGGGTCATTTGTACTTAGACTGCTGGATAGTGGACTGAGAATTTACCGAATTATCGACATAATTGACAAAGAAACATACCATTCTCAAAGCACTTCAATTGACAAAGAAACAAAACCTAGGATCCAAACGGGGCCTTTAAAAAAATTAGGCTCTAAAGCCAATTGTCAAAACAAAAATAAATAAATAGATAGATATATTAGGCTCTAAAGCCAATTCCCTAAACATACCGCGCGTGACTGAGAAGGCACCACTACTACAGAAACAACCTTTCTTCCCCTCTATTACTATCAGTTTGGCTAGAACAACAGTGGTAGTGTATCACATCGGTTCTTGTAAACAACCGGTACTAAAAGTTTATCCGAAAAGAACCAGTAGTGAAATCATTTATTGCTACCAGCTCGTGTCAAGAACCGGTACTAGTACTATTATTACCAATTCTTGACATAAACCGATAGTGAAAATAGATTTTTTTTACTAGAGGGAATATCATTACCTGTTCTTGTTATAAACTTGTAGTGATAATGAAAGATAATCCATCTTCAAAAATTCATAACTTTTCAAACAGTCGTATGGAGACAATCTTTATATGAAAATTATAGCTCTCAATGAGATCTATAATTTTGTAGTTGAAAACTTTTTTATTCAAAGTCGTTAAGGTACCCAAATATGGCTCACAAATAATTTGACATATGTAACTTATCGAGAGCAATTTTTTTTCATTTTGGTTCACTCATGGGAGTACATAACACTCCTAAACAACATGAATAAGGGTAAAAATAGTGATAACACTGTAAAATAATAATATATACAATGCATAAATATGAAAAGAAGATTAACATGTTTGTACATATAAAATGCACTTATCAAAACTCTTCTCCTGCTTTTATGTTGGCGTAACTTGGATAAAATATAAAATGATACAAAAATAAATGTTTGATAAAGAATGAACTCTAATGGTAATAATCACATAGTGAAATGATATATGTGATGCTTAAGTTGGTTTGTGATGAACTTGTGGAAAACATGTGTTGGTTTGTATGTTTGTGGTGAAATATTTAGAAATTTATAATATATTCATACGAGTTAGATGAAAAATATATATATGAACATTATAGCTCGCAATAAGATCTAAAACTTTATAGTTACAACCTTTTTATTTGAAGTCATCTAAATGCCCAAATAACATCCAAAGATTTGGATAAGAAGAGTCAAAACAATAAATTACCTCATAGTCATCAGCTACAACTGCAAGATGGGATGGTAAGTAAGCTTTGCGTGAGAAGTTAAGGGTGGCCCGGTGAAAAAAAAATCGATTTTTTGGCTCTAAAAATATTAAAATTTGAGATCGAGTATCATTGCCGATGCAGCGATAAATGTATCTCTGCCGGTTAACAAAGCGGTAATAATGCCAATTTGAAACCGATAGTAATCAGATTTTTTTAACTAGCACACACTACGAGATGGTGGTCGCGCAGGAGGAAGCCGTGCCACAAGGAGATGAGTGTTTCACTGATAATTAGGTCCAACCAATGTCAATGTTGTCTCATCTGACGGTGTGTGATTGTAGAGGTTAAAATCTAGTGTTTTGTGGTACATGCGTCCATGTACATGGTGTTATGTAACAGATAGAACAAAACCGCGTGTATAGTTACATATGGCTCTAAGTTCCGTTTTGTGAAATCTACTCTCTTTTTGGTCTGATTCCAAAGAGATTCTTGAGTCTTATTCCTTCAAGAGTTTGTTCCTATTTGTTGAGTCTTTAAGAAATACAACCATTTAGCCTTATTCCTATTTGTTCTGTTGAGCTACTTAGCATCATACGAGGTTGTTCCAAAGTATATTATGTCGAATCATATCATGAAGGCATGGTGAAATCTAATTATCCGAACCGAAGATTCATAATGCCAACAGCTAGTTCGGCCATTTTAACAGGACTTGCTACATAGAGTAGATAGGTCAATGCTGAATTAGGTGGCTTTGAACACGAAAATATTGGTCAAAGGTTGTTTGACCATGATAAAAGATCGAAATAGAGAAAAATTAATCTACAAGGCACAAAAGAATAGAGAATAAAACAATGGAAAGTCCTGTGTTATCCTATCTTGAGCGATAAAACTCCTCAAGAGGTGCCTTCTGCACCATGGAGCAGATGTATTTTCTCCAAACAATCTCCTAGCGGAGACCAGAAATTTTCCTGTCAAAATTCTATTTTGTAGTGTCTCATCATGTGACGCATCTTAGGTAACCTCTACGAACCTAATTTGGTGGTCATGGATGATGTTCTTCCTCGTGAGAAGATGTTTGTGAAACCTGATGAGTTGGATGACTGTATTTCTTGAAGACTCGTTCTTGGTTTTCCCTCCACCATTCTTCAGCCTGATCCTCCACAAATCTCCTCTTGCTATCCCAGCAGAGAAGTTCCAGTAGATAGTGAGATTTAGGGAGAACAACAGTAATTCAGAATTCATATTGTTTTTACTCCATTGAAGGGGAAAAAGGAACCTGAATCGGACCCGCTTGAATATTTTGGTACCATCCTTCAGCTGGATAAGTGTCACATATACGCCAGGTTCAAACTGCTCAATTAGTTGCACTTCTCCATGGGTACCATGCTTGGGGGCAAAATCATTCGGGGCCTTTGCTTGGTTTTCCATGACACGATGGGACGGGGATTCACTTGTGATGGAAATTGCTGAGCCACTAGCGGAACTGCCATCTTGAGACATTACCAAGTAACCTACACTTCTTGGCTTATGACTAGCCAAATCATGTCTTCTGCTTCCGCCACTAGATAGGTGAAGATGTTACAATGGATTCGTGAGCTCCGATGGATGACTTAATTGTTCCCTCAACAATGACTGTGCCTGAATTTGTAAAGCTTTTATGCTGTCGGCAGCATCACTGGGCAGTTTATATACAATACTCTTGAACTGCAGAATAGCGGTAGATTAATATGAATATATACGATGACATAAAACCGTTCTTAGATAATTTGCCAAACCTGAATCATATTTACTTCTACGTCCATTTAGTAGAGAAAGTAATTCCATAACACATAAAGCCATAATATCCAGGATCTGAAACGCGAGCTTATAAAAAAAATAATCGTACAATACCCCATGGTCAAGAAATTGAACAAACTCCACCACAGCATTGCATCTGGTGGATTCTTCAAATGCCATAGAGGCAACTGTTTTAGCTTTCTTATCTGCTTTCTGAAGCTGCTCATGTTGGGCTTCACACTTTTGTTTCTGCAAGTTATCAATGTCGGTTTTAGAGCTCTGTGGAATAGTAGCAGCATGAGGAGGTGATTTTGTTTTCTTTGTGTATGGAAATATAGGTGCTAAAGAAAATGCAGGTATTGCAGGCGACATAGCTAGAGCTGGTGACATCCCCGTGACAAACATGAAGCAAACATGAAGCTTGAGATGCCTTCATGATTGAGTTTGCTTCTTTCGTATCACGCCTAGCTGATTTTACCTCCATATACTTGACTAGCTCCGTTGACATTGCTACAAGCCTGGAAGGCCTTGTTTGTGGCCTCTCTGACTTTTCTCTGCCATCAGTAGGGCGACGAGAAACAACATTTCTTTTGTTGGAATTGTTGCTGCTGGTATCTGCACTCTTCAGTTTCAGGAAACATGAATCGCACACGTGATGAGGTTTGCCTGGAGTTGGTGCCAAAGCAGCCTTCAACATTTTTCTTGAGCTACAAGCATGGCAGTGTACCAGCCCACAGTTGTAGCAATTATGCCTCTTTCTCGTGAAACCAAATGCTTGCCTACAGCCTGTGTAGACTGACTGGTCTACACCTGATACCCACTTATGTATGCAAATACATGTTGTGAAGTTTGAACCACATGATATACTTTTGACATGCCGATCTTTAAGTGCTTCAACAAGAGTTGGTGTCCTTCTGTTATTGAGATCGCCATGACCAAGTCTTCCATTGGCTCCCATCCCCCATGTGTATACTTCACTTCTTGACATTAGAACCGCAACATGGGAAGCTCCACATGAGATCTCTTCCAATCTATCTTTCACTAAGCATGGCTATTTACCATCAGATTTTGGATTCCCAAGTTGACCATTGTCAGAACTACCCATGGTATAGACATGACCAGATGTAGCAAGGGCAACGGTCATATTTTGCCCACAGGCCAGCTGATGGAAATTGTGGTCAACAAGAGCTTGAACACAGGTAGGAACCAGCCTAGCTTCTTTGCTCTCATGGCCTAGACTATTCTTATCTCCGTCACCCCAGGTATACAGCTTCTTAGACACCACATTCATGCCTGTCTGGCCAGTAGCCTCCACAATTGCTGCAGAATGCCAGATTCCACATGCAACTTTGACCGTTTTAAATCCATTCAAGGCTTCTAGTTCTTTTGGGTATGCGACACTTTCACGGGTCCCATGCCCAAGAACACCAAATGTTCCATCACCAAATGGGTAAAGTTTTCCACTTGATGTGGTCAAAGCTGAATGCCATGAGCCACATGCAACAGATAGTACTTGAAGCCCCTCCAAGGGCCCTGAGACACGTTTTGGAAACCAATGGCTAGATCCAGTGTCCTATCCAAGCAATCCAGCATTGTAAGAACCATCTCCCCAATTGAATAGATCACCAGAAGCAGATATTGCACAAGTATGGAACTCCCCACATGAAATAAAATCAACTATAGCCACTGATATTGATTCAACAAGCTTGGGACGACTAATATCTGCATCAGTTCCATGACCAAGGCGCCCACCAAATTCCTTTCCCCATGTAAACACCTCTCCTTGCCTGGTAGTAAGAGCAACATGCCTTGAACCATATACTATCTGATTAACATCTAAGACAACATCTGATTCTAAAGGTTTAGGAATAAAAACATCTATTTTTGAGCATGACGAGCTTGTGTGTCCATCTGATGGGACCACATCAGTCCATACTTCACCCCATACATAAACATCACCAAGGGACTCTATGTCATCTGTTCCAGAACCCTGACTGGAAGAACTAGGGGCACTGGAACACTAAGTCGGCTACTATTTGCACCACTTGTACTTATCATATTTGCACGATCAGATCCCACATCTGATCTTCTGAAACTAGAAGAATTAGATCCGCAGTAACCAGCTATGTTAAAACTACGTGAAATACTTGAAGCAATATCTAGTGTTGAATCATATGAATGACTATCTGGATGATATGATACTTCCTGGAAAGCAAAAAAAAAGATCATAATATACTGCATTTCGTAATCAAATAAAGAGACTTATGAGTCTTCAGCACACAAAAGGAGGGTTAGGGTGGATAGCTACATGGTGGAAAGATCGAAGTGGATACTCATCTTTCACAAGAAAATCCAATGAATAAAATAGAGCTGGCTATCATCTTGAAACTTTTAAGCTTCGAACATGCATGTGTTGTTTTCTTTCAATAAAAATCATCTCTATGTGTAGATAGGAAATAATACAGTACGTGTACACTAAGTACATTTGTAAGGGCATAAAAATACAATGGGGTGCTTATAGAGGGTGTTACATAAGAAAACCGGTCATTTTTGCCACATCAGATGAGATGGGTGCTTATAGGGAGGAGGAGGTATTTAAGTTCTCTTTAGGTGCTTAAGGTGTGCTGACAAGATAGTTGAACCTATTTAAGAACCCATTTACACTGGAGAGAAGAGTTTTTATGCAAGTGCTTAATGATTTGCCCAAGCATCTCACATAGTACATGCCCTAATCACTACATGACCTCCAAGATTTCCGAAGTACCTTTTTTGGAATGGCCGACGGTTATTATCCTTCTTTAGAAATTTCTTCAAATGGCAGAGGGTTTTCAAGCTAATTTGGACAATTCGTGAGTGTTATTTAGTAAATGGCCGACGATGATCTATTGTTGGGAATTATTGGTTGGTGAATTTTTGTTGCTAATTCGTTTTCACCCTCAAGAAATGTCCAAATTAAACTAGAAAGTCCTTGGCTACTTGAGAAAAAAATTATATACAAGGACAATAACCGTTGGCCATTCGGAAAAAAAAACACTTGGGAAATCTTGAAGATCTTGTAGTGAATGACACATAAATTCAGTCCTGCCTTCTTGATATATTCTCACTTAGTATAAGAACTTTCATGTTGACATAGCAAAATTGAACCACGCGTAGAACTTCTTATGATTTAGGAACACAAACTCACATCGGAAAATGATACTTTATCCTTGTGCTCATCAATTAGAGAATTTTTACAGCATGAACTTATTAACCCCTCAAGTGCTGAAAACCACACTTCAACTTCAGCTTGATCCTTGCAAACCTACAGAATAAACAGAAATTCTTGCTTCAATTGCCCTCATTATATCATTCTATCCTAGCTTTAGTCTATGAATAAATCCAGATGCAAAGCATTTAGCATCAGTTAATGGTTAGAAGCTCGCTAATTTATCTTTACCAGATCAAGCGAACGTTGGCCGTTCTTGTATATGAGGGAAAATGACAGATAGTCCTTCTCAGGGCGTAAAAACCTCCTAAAAACAGCCTGATCAAGAGTTAAACATGTAAGGGGCACAGTTTGACTGAGATTTACATGTTCATGTTCCCAAAGAAAAATGTCAGCTAATTTTTAATATTTATGTCTACTGCACTTTGCAAACTCTTCTTTATCACATCTTCTGTTGTTAGGGCTATGCTAACAAGGAAAATCTTGATATTTAACTCAGATGATAGCAAACTAACAGTTCTCTGTCCAGGAATAACTTTAGAGACAGAAGACAGTCTGAGGAACTTTTCCTTTTTGTGAGAATACCAAATTAATGTTGTTTCGTCCTGCAGCAAGAAATATTAAAGAAACAGTATCAAACACAGTATCTCCTATGTCAGACAATTAGCACGTGCATATGACTCTAGTATAAATATTCCCTTAAATATATTGGTAATCAGATGTTACAGCTAAAAAATCTAATAAATAATGAACACCAGGGCCTACTTGTGGGAAGGCTCTTCTTATCTATATTGCAAGAGATGCATTCAAAATTTTGAACATGCATTGACTCAGGAGTAAAAGCCACAAAAATCAACAATCAACTCATCCCTAAACAGACAAGATAATCTTATAGCATTCCAAGTATAGCGCATCATTGCTTTCAAGTAGTTCATACTTTTACTGTTTATCCCTGACCTTGTTTCATTCAGAACTTCTCAGATAATTCAATCTGAGAATAAGATAAGGAACGTGCTTATGAACTTACACTAGAAAGTCTGAAAAACACGGATCTTGGGCTTCCCTTTCCGGCTATACTTGATAAGCTTGCTACCTTTATTTAGAGTAATAAGAGCCTTCATAAAATGAAACACGGCTGTAAGTATCACGGTTAACAAAATTTTGACACATCTACAATTAAACAAATCAAATTAAGGAAATTGCAGTAATATCTATAATTGTACATTTTCATCTGGTATCATCTAAACAACTACAAGTCAACATCCTATTGTCGACTCTTTTCATCCAAAACTGCAACAAGAAAAAAAAAAGATGTGAAACTTTTGAGGCATCATTGTCAATGGATCACATGAATGGTTTTTCAACTTTTCAGACATTGAAGTTGACGTAAAATGCATTTGTCAATAACAAAATAAAAAATTGTACCAAAAGGTGACAATACATAATGCAACGATGAGATAATATTGAAATTCCCCCTATAATGGATGGATTCATAAGATCCGCGCGTACCATGAACCCTATACATTCCGCTACTACATTAGGCATCTGTAAGGCCAGAACACACAAATTCACATCTAACCCAATCGAACCATGGTCAAGACATGGACGGAGTGTCGCAGGAAGATGGCTCGACGATTAAACCAGGGAAATTTTGGATCGGTCAAGGCTCACCCAATAAATGTTGGGGCGGAGCTCCGTCGAAAGAGCTCACGTCCGGCGATCGATAGTGTGAAGCGAGGTTGATCCCTCTGGTGGAGACGAGAATAGCGGCTTCTTAGGCGGAGGAGGAGAGGAGGCAAAGGGAGAACGCAGGAGCAGGAATGGAAGGGGAGAGAGAGAACCGGTCGGCTCCAAACCAACGCCGTGCGGAAACAAATCTTCCAGCGCCAGTCTTCTCGACCAGACCCGTTTATCTCACACATTAATACTTATTTATCCATCAATTTTCTTATTTACCTTATAATTTTTTACATATCTCTCCAATAGAAATATCAACATAAATGAACGATTTAGATAAACTATACATTCATATGACCTAATGAAAATTTCCCTTTTTCCTTCTCTTCCTTAGTCCAGTGTGTTTCGCAGGTAGGACTGTAAATAAAGCTCGAGGCTCACAAGCAAGCTTGGGCTCGGCTCCAAGAAGCCGGTGGCCTAACGAGGCGAGGCTGGACTGGCTCACGAGCTGCTCGTTAGCTTGATCATCGGCTCAGCCCAAGAGCCCAGGCCACTCAGCTCAGATCTGAGTGCCCACGCTGCCCCAGCCTCCAGCGGATCAGCCCTCAGCACCGAGTCCTTTAAGTTTAGGGTTTAGGGAAGCCTCGAGTCCATCCAAAAAATTCCAATCTCATCTCCCACATCCCAAAGACGGCGCCACCTCTCCGTCAACCGTTATCGGTGCCCGCTTGCTGCCTCTTCAAGACTTCGACAGCACCAACACATAATATGGAACTAGAGCGACAACCAAGCATTGGCTCCCACACCGTCGCCACGCATGAAGGGAAGGGCGCGCTTCCACCACCGATGTCGAGGCCACCGTGAGCGTGAAGGCTGGTGCATCCCAATCCGTTGCTAATGTCATTATCATGATAGACTCTTCATCAGCAACCGGTACAAATCAAGTACTCCACGCCTCCTGTGTCTACTCTGCTTGGATAGTTCATAGTTGGATTGCAAGATGACGATAGGATTGGCCAGCGGCCAAGAGGGGATGATGTGTGATCGGAAGGGGAGGAATATCGAACACGTGTGGAAATTGGGGAAACATGAGACGATTTTTTGTTTGAAGGGAGAAAGCAGACTGGGTTTTTAGAGAGGATAAAAATATTATCTTCTTTTAGTTGATGAACTAGAGTGGACAAGGGTAGAACTAAAGGAATTCTTGTCATTTTGTTACTTTATTGTTTTTGAGTGACATTTTACCCTAATAATGTTTTAGTGTCATATACATTACTCAATTTGATGTAGAATCCAACTAGCTCCAGAATAGTTTCCTTGATTAATTTGATTAAAATTAGCCTTTTGGGACATGGTGAACAATGCTTTAGTGCTTTACCCCACTCATCTCGTCGTCATAGCAAACTTTTGCTATACAAGCATTTCTGTCTAACATGTGATCATCAAGATGTATGTCAATATGAAAGGATATGAAGTTAATTACCACTGAGTAAATTCACTTGCATGCTTAAGTTACTGTCTTGCTTTTTGTTCTCTGTTAGTACCTTTACTTCACTGCAGTTGTGAAGTTTCTGTGGCAAGCTTTGTAGTTCTGTCTATCTTGTGGTTTTTAATGTTGTGGAGGTATTTTTATGTTAGTAGAGATAACATATTGTAATAAAGTTCAAAGTGTGGGTTTTTTAATCTTTTACTTGGAAGGCAAACATTATCATAATTTTCGGCCTTGTCTTTGTCCTATGTTTCCACTATTTTATTTGCTATACTTTCTAGCCATCATTTGCAATGATATTCTAAACCTGTATGATTTGTTATTTTGTTCCTATGTGGCTGTTATTTTGTGTTGTCCTAAAGCTAAAGTGTTTAAGTACTGAATTATAGTATCGTGTTATGTGTACTGATAAAGAGTTAGTACTGATCATAGTTCTATGAGTTATGATTTTATCATGTGTGTTAGTATATACTATATATTGATATGATAATTGTAGAATGGACTGTATGGTACTAATAGTTCTATTTATCTATTATTCATATGTGCTGGCATATTTTTCATCCACGATAAAATGATCATAGTTCTATTATGTGTCTTTACATGATGATTGTTGTATTATTTTGCTAAGTGCTTCTAGTTCTAGCTGGATTATATTAAAATCACTTTGCTAGTTTGCTGAAAGCATGAAAGTCTGATATCTGAAAGACTGAAATCTTGGCTGAATTGCTGAAAGGTTGAAACTGAAACCTTGGCAATTGGCTTACAAGCCTAGCAGAGCCGGCTTCAAACCCTGGCTCGGCTTCCCCCTATGCGAGCTCGTTCGGCTCGACTCGTTTCCACAATTCCACCCCTATTCGCAGGCATCTTCACGCCACGCAGGCACGCTAGTCACCACTTCCCATCCTTTATATTTGTTTCATCCGTTGGTCATTTGTTTGTCTCTAAGAAAAAATGTCATATGTTTGTTCGTCAAAGACTAGTACACAAGATGGTATTAAAAAAACTAGTACACAAGATGATAAATGTGGTTTCCCGGATGAGTGCGTAGGGTAGCATAAGTTTGTTTTTTAAAATCGTTAAAAGCCTACATGTTCTATTCCAGAGTAAAGGACAAATACATATACTATGTATTTTCAAACGGCGATTCCTGAATAAGGGGATAAATGCATTACAGAATATGACTTTTAAAAATTCCATGGAAATGCATGTTGTGGTGAAGGCTGAGCATCATTATGGAAGGCGCAATATGAACCATAGCAGTTCAAGATAACTTGAAGACTACAAATGTTAAAAACATCTAATAGAAAAGAGCGAGCAGCTTGTAAAAAAACAGTGGAACATTCGTAATCTAGTTTGTTAGAACAATTTTTCTGTGAGAACTTAGTATAGCTTAGTTGGTTAGGATTTTTTGGTGCAATCTGTCTATGTGGGTACGAGTCCTAGACTGAGCAGGGTGCTCATCTTTATCTCATAATTAAATTTCGGATAGAAATAGGATGAGTGATCAAACGTGTGTCCATGCTACGTGATGTTAGACCTTCAATCTGGTTAGATGTGTATTAGAACACATCCACGTAGGCATGGGTGTGGATGCGTAGGCATGGGTGTGGATGCGTGTGCACGTTCAATTTATACTTAAAAAAAGAACCACTTTCAAATATTCTAGTGTTCTTCTGTACTTTCCGTTCAATACTGGTGTGTATATATGAGAGCAAAGGAGTGGGTCAACACTTGAATGCCATTATTTGTTAAACTAAAATTTGATTTGCCAAACATGGTGACAGATTCTTTTTTTCCCCACGATATATAGCTTTGAAACACAAGTTGACACAACACAGCACAAGAATCGCAAACTGACACTGAACAAAACTTTACTACCAGCATGATGCAGTGCTTAGATTGTATCGGTACATGCAGGTCTGGCCTACATGACGCCTAACAATATCTATAAAAATAGAGCCTAATGTTCACAATAGAAATAATTTTGCAGAGAAATATACCCGAAAGAAGGCGGCGAAATCAATTGCAAGTATTCTTCTTTTCCAATGAATATGATAGATGCTGTTCTCGCAAGAAAAATGCTGTTTGAAGAACAGCTTCAACTATAAATATGTGAAGCGAAATAACTAGACATAAGCCACCACCCTGTACAGCACACTGACTAGGACAAAACAACACATAGGATCTATTACAAATAAGTAATAGACTACTCTCCTTCAAAACACCATCAGCCCACTCTTTCCTGAACCCAAACCACGGCGCAACCAGCGCTAGCTGACTGAATATTTTCAGCTTCAATCAGGCGAGCAACGGTGCAGATGAATCGCTGCATTTCCATTTCCTGCTGTAGTAGGCGTACAGCACCAACTGCGTTGCTCCAAGGATAACTCCAAGCCCATTAGGGAACTGAAAATTCACAAGAAAACGTATCAAAAAAGTTCGGTGTACCAAGTTCACAAAGATATCGTCAATTTCGTGGAAGTGAAAATTGAGGTGAGGACTGAATGCTCACATATATGAAGAAATCACGCAGCAGAAGCCCATACATCGCGAAAGAGGCACTCATCAGGAACGTCGAGAGGGACAGGTAGAACGGCATGAACTCCACGCACTCGGTCCGGATCACCAAACCCTGATGAACAAAGGCGAAGCACGCGAAACCGATGAGAAAACGGTTCTTGATTACATTGCACTGGAGGAGTAATCAATCAGGTACTCAGCTTGGAAAAGCATACCATGACGGCCAGCGGGGAAGCAAACATGGAGACCAGAGACGCCATGCTCACAGCGCCAACAAACAGCTGCCGAACCGGCTGATCGAAGAAGGCCAGGCTCCCATGCGCAATGAGCGCAAACCCAGACACTACGAGCACCAGGAGCCCCGTGATCTTCAGCTGTGGAGGAAATGGAGAACAGGCCTCAGCATCCATGCAAACATTTATCTCTTGCAAAAGCGAAGAAGAAAAACGGGGCTGCACAGTCCATGACACTGGCGTTTAACACGCAAGAGCCAGCACAGCTCTTCAGTCTGCGCAGGTGTGTATGCCTCTTTCTGATCTGAAACTCGGTCAGGGCAGCAAGAAAGAATCCTACCTGTGTCCTCCTGCTGTCGGCGTAGAAGATGAAGAGCGAAATGTAGGCGAGCTGGAACACCGCCCCGGTGCCGTTGACGGTGGCGACAAGGAGCCTGCCATCGGAGACCCAGGGGAGGCCGTACCAGAGGCAGATGCAGCAGTTGAGCAGGGAGAGCAGGTAGGGGAGCCCATCGAACTGCTCCGTCGATTTGGCCTTCAGGACCCTCTTGAACGTCGGCCTGACAAGAAGAGAACAGCAACGCATCCATGAGCAGTTCGTCCTTAGCAACAGCCGGATCAAAAGGCCGCAAGAGAGAAAGAAATCATCTGTATGGTTAGTTACTTACACCGGCGACAGGAAGAGGGCAAGTGCGAAGATGTTGCCTGCAATGGTTGAGAAGAGTGGCCAATTTAGCAGAAGCTCTACTCTCTTGAAAACAAGAAGGAATTCTGTAAGCATGAGAGGTGAAGAACATGATGGTTACCTGCAAGGCCAGCAGCGAAGCAGGAGATATCGTACAGGGAGCTCATGAATGCGCCTCCCTTCTTCGTCCTCACCTTTTCGCAGCCTCCCTCGTGCGAAAAACCTTGGACTCTTATAAAGTCGGGAACCAGCACGGGTCAGTGAGCAGCGAGCGACACAAACACGACAACCACCGATTTAACTCTGTGATTTAATCACTGGAAACCTTACTGGTCCTGCGAATATCCCTCGTTGTCCTTGCGGTGAGATTTATAGTATATCTCTCTGTCCAATAAACCACAAATATCACTACTATTTAAAACACGAACATTTATATATCATACCTTTCTCTACTCCCCTCTTATCTAATAAAAAACTTCAAAATTTAAATAATTTATCTATTTTTGTTATTCACCTCTCCTACATCATTCCTGTCTCGTTACCGGTTACAAATATAACACCAATTTTATTAATAAAATAAATTAATTAATTAAAAGAAAAATTAGCAGATAATCTTCTTATTTTTTCAAATTTAATCTGAAACTAATGATATCACTCATCTTCGTACTTTAAAAAAACCTACCTAGTATCCATTGAATCTCTCCTGTCCGGATACCGGGTTGGTTCATTTTATCGCATGGTCGGAAACACATTTCCTTTTTTTCAAAATACAACAGCGAGTCACTGAATGGCTAGCAAAAGGGCAGTGTGCATACTTTTCTCCGAGGAAAAAAATAAATACTGCGAATTAATCGATTTGCACATGGAAAATGTACTGGCAGCTGTCATTTTCAGAGATGAGTAGAATCTCTTGCCTGACTGGCGTTCAGCCATTCTGGTGACCGGTTGTGTGTGTACCAGGCCATGCAGCGAGCACCAACCGGCCAGGTCGCTTTACGAACTGGCGGCCGTGAAGGCTGGGTGGCCACCGCTTGCCCCTGCTGATTCAACCAGCCATCTAGCTAGCTTGCGCGACCAATCGCTTTGCACGGCCACAAACGCTTCTGGAAAACGAAGGGTTGAGGGCGAGGCGCATAGTTATGGCCGACGCGATGCGCCGTGTCAGCCTCTTAAAAAGACCCGATAAGCGAACGAGCTGATAGT